>NC_090887.1:4524893-4537393 GCF_036669925.1 Montipora capricornis
ATTAAAAATTTGCTTCCCTCATAAATTTGTTAGCTCCTGGATGATTTTACCTTGATTATAATATTTATCAGTAAAGAATAAAGGTGAAATGCTGCGGAAATTCTAAAGTGCAAGCTTTTTCCACAGTTACTAAAACATGTCAATCCAACACTGAACTTTCTGCGAGCGATTTTTCCCTATAAGGCATTCAGGAGACATACGGATATGATGCCTTCAACCTTTTTCTTCAGGTGTTTAAGCGCAATAATTGTCTTACTGCTTTGCGAACGTCTTTCATTCTCCAAACGTAAAGGGCTGGGTTAATGGAAGAAGATGAAAACAATAACAATAAACTGACAGTGTATGCTAACCATATCCCCTCACCCATATCTTCAATACAGAAATTTACCGAAAGACAAACTGCAAAGGGAAGGAAACATAAACAGAACACACCCAAAATGTACATTATAGTTTTCACAGATTTCTGGTACTTCGCTAAATTTATCGCCGGTTTACCAAAATTAGCAGATGATATATTAGCTTGCACTTGTTGTCGATGTTGGCTTATAATACGGATGACACTAAAATATGAAATAAAGGTGCATATCAAGCAAAACAGTGTCATCGTCAAAAGCCCTACATGATATACAAACTCAAGAGGCGGGTGTGACTTTTGTAAGGCACCTAATATAACAAGGGGAAGTGGAGTAACCAAAGAAATCGCAAGGACAAAATATCCACGAGACGATGCCACCAAGGATCGATTAGTCATGTGTAACCACCTTTCCACAGACATGAGAGTTATAATCACGGCGTTAAGAGAGATAAAATATGTTGCAATACATTCGGAGAAAACGGGATCAGCGGTATAAGCAATCCGTGGCTCGTTGCAGTCTGTCCTCGACAACTGAAAAATGAAAAAGTACACAGCGACCAACGGCTGGGCAATGAGTCCAGTGCATAAATCGGTAAGTGCTAATCCGCTTAGCAGAACATGAAAGGGTGTCCTATTGAGGATTTTTCTCCAAATAGCTGCGAAAATTAGAGTATTTCCCGCCACTGCCATTGGCGACAACACAGCGATTGCAAGGAAACAGGATATTGAGCCTGCATAAAAGTAAGGGGGTTCAGATTTCTTGGCACAATCCGCATTGTCGCAGGAAGAAGAGGAGAAATTCTTGGAAAATGTCCCAGAACATGTTGTGTTGTTGAACATGGCGACAGGAAAACCACGAATACTTGCAGCGAAAGGCTTTGATCGATTGGCCGCAATGAAATGAATTACCGCACCGACGATCACACTATAAAAAAGCAGATGTTCGAATACGAAAAAAAAGGTTTGTTTGTTTGTTCAACGTCATCTTTTGCATACACAAAGAAAGATCGTTTTCATTAAAAATCCATTTGGTCAACATCACATTGCAATATGTACATATGCCTACTTCCAGTTGATAAGTGATCATATCCTGTCCTTATCAACCTTGGGAAATGGGAAATATCAGCAAAGATTTGAAAAGAAATATTTATATATGTTCATTTCCAGCTTTTGTAATTGACTCAGCATGTGCATTTCCCTATATCGTGATCATTTAATTTCAAACTAAGTATAAATTGAGAAAACAATGCAAGGGATAGCGCAGTGCCCTGTATTCCACCAATGAAGCCCGGGTTCGATTCCCAGACTCGGCCTCATATGACCTCGTATGGGTTGAGTTTGTTGGTTCTCTACTCGGTATAACGGTAAAGCTAGAAAGGCCCATCAGGCCAGCGCTTATCTCCGGTTTCTGTAGCATGAAGCGACTAGGAGTATTTCTACTCCCCCCTGGATGGGATGCTAGTCCATCGCAGGGTTACCCCCAACATTTTCGCCGGTACCCATTTATACACCTGGGTGGAGAGAGGCACCGTGAGAGTAAACTGTCTTGCCCAAGAACACAACACAATGTCCCCGGCCAGGACCCGAGCCCGGACCACTCAATCCGGAGTCGAGCACTCTAACCATGAGGCCATCGTGCCCCCCTACCCAGCACCGAGAGGTTTTTACCCGGCTTGTCCCCTCTCCTCAACCGACAAACCGACATTTGATTTGAATTGCGTTCATTTTTTGATTTCAGTTTTCAGTCTTCGGGGCTCCAGCGCTAGGAGACTAGACACTTAAATAAAGTCCTTTCTTTTTTCTTTAGAATCCAGGAGGGGCATCTCGTTTGTTGATCAGATGACAGCAAGTAAGGCAAAATACAGTAGTAATGTGTAGATCAAAAGGAGATGCCGTCGAATGACAACTCCTTGCAAGTGTAACACTACTGCAAGCCAATGCAATACATGAAGAGCCCCATACAGGGCACAAAAGTCGTTGACACCTCACACGCATAACACTGCAATAACGAGAAAAGTTAATTCTTTTTTTTTTATTCCAGACGGTTTGTTTTTCTCGGTTCTTCCCTAAACGAGGCTTATTCCACTTCCCTTCTGAATCGCTAAGATATTGATTGTGCCCGATGATCCGCCTGTGAATCACATGTTGATCCAGCGTTGTCACATAGAAAAACTGGCCCTTAGGGAGTCCCACGTAAATGCCACACATTAAGTGATCAATCAGCCATGTTTCCAGCATGGTTGTCCTGATAGTGCAGTGGTCATCACACCCGACTAGTGATCAGGGGGACGTGGGTTCAAATCCCGCTCGGTACAATTACAGTTTTTCGAACTTCGTCAGAAGTTGTCCATTGTGGAGTTTCCCTTAACTTTGTCTCAATTTCTCCTCAACATGGACTGTGAATTCATTTGCGATCCTCCTGGGGGTGACACGTTGTTGGCTCAAGGGATCTACTTAACTGACTCTTTACATTAATTACCCTTGTCCGCCTGTGAATCACATGTTGATCCAGCGTTATCACATAGAAAAACTGGCCCTTAGGGAGTCCCACGTAAATGCCACACATTAAGTGATCAATCAGCCATGTTGCCAGCATGGCAACACTGATAGTGCAGTGGTCATCACACCCGACTAGTGATCAGGGGGACGTGGGTTCAAATCCCGCTCAGGGCAATTAAAGTTTTCCCTAGAAGTTGAACAGTGTTGAGTTTCCCGTAACTTTCCTCTCTCTCCTCTCTCTCTCTCTCTCTCTCTCTCTCTCTCTCTCTCTCTCTCTCTCTCTCTCTCTCTCTCTCTCTCTCTCTCTCTATAAATTGATCACTATCAATATAAATATAATAAATATACGTGGCTACTAACGTGGGAAAGAAATTTTTACGTATCGTAAAAGAATCCTTTTCACCAGGGCACCCGCTAAGAAAAATCTTTATCAGAAACACTTTGAAAGTGAGCTATTCGTGCATGCCAAATTTGGAAAGAAAAATCAGCGCCCACAACAAGTCCTCCCTCGTGAATAATTCTCAATCACATGAAAAATCATGCAATTGCAGAGACAAACACTCTTGTCCGTTGAGTGGTAATTGCTTAACCCAAAACGTGGTCTACCAAGGCACAGTTGAAAGCTCCATGGGAAAGGAAACATACATCGGACTTACCGCGAATCAATTCAAAACAAGATTCCGAAACCACACGGCTTCATTTAGGAATGAGAACAAAAGGAACGCAACCGAGTTGAGTAAACACATCTGGTCCCTAAAACACACCAAAACGGAATTTGCTGTAACCTGGAAAGTAATGGCTCGCGCCAGGCCTTATTCAAATGTAACAAAGAGATGTAATCTTTGCATAACAGAAAAATTCTACATTATATGTAAACCGGGAGCGGGCACCCTGAACAAAAGGAACGAGCTGGCGAGTGCGTGCCGTCACGCAACTAAATATTTGATAAGGCATGCTTGAACCATCAACCTATAAAAGGAACGTTAGTCAGTCAGTGTTTCATGCACCTGACGAGAGAGGACCATCAGGCCCTTTCGAAACAGTTCTGTAGTGTTTTAATGTTTTAATTTTTCCTTTCCTATACAAGTAATTATATAATAAATATATATTATATATATATAATAAATGTTTTTGACATATACACAAACAAAAATAACATGAACAAAATGGGAACAAATGCTGTTATGTATACACGAACGATATCTACATATTTCCAACAGACTTGAAAATCACTGGTTCGGTGTAGACTGACTGCCAAGACATTGAAGAGATTAGTGGTAGTTATGTCATAAGTATTGCCCTTCTCTGTGAGTATTAAGTTAAGAAACTACGAGGCAAATATGAAGTCCAGCTTGAAAACGTGCACTTATTTGCTTGCTAAAACTATGCTAACATTGTCCAACATGAAACTGCAAGAGGGCATGTGCAGCAAAAGACATATAAAGGAAACTGATACGAGTCGGAAAGCTGACGGAAATCATTGAATCTTGTTCTTTATGATAAAGGCTTTAATAAACGAAAAGCTGTTTTGAAGAAGTATCTTTTAAGTCATTCTAAAAACGTTTTATTGCAACAGCCACTAGGAGAATAAAATAGGCCTCCAGTAAGCGTAAGAGGTGTCTGTCCGGTATAAATGACTAGACGTTATCGTTGCAAAGACGTGGGAAGAGAAGGATAGCACGGAACCCACGAAATGCTAACTGATTAAAATCAGTCAAATGATAGCCTCGTAGCTAAAGAACCGTTCGTGGGTAAGCTGATGAGAACTGAAGCCTCTGACTCGTCTCAGTAAGTTCGGAAAGACCAAGTTTTTCAAAGCTGTTTTGAGGTATATTGTTATACTGAAGAGGTGCATTCAATTTGCTACACGTGAAACTTATCATGTGAAGAGATGTGATCCCTTCGTTTTTCGGAAAGCTAAAAACGATCATATTTTGCTTAATTGGGTGCAGAAGAAACAGCTAACTTACATTTTCTAAGAGAAAAGGCCACTGAATCAGTCCTAATAAGTAAAGACTGTGGTTTTGGTTAAACCTTAGAAAATTTGTTGTTGGAAGATGAAAACTGGGACCGAGAGTTCATTGCTTATATATGTTTCACTTCTACATGAGCTTTTGCTTGAATGTCATGAGTCAGTTTGCTTGTAGAGCCTCATGAATGCGTCGAAAGTGAAATAAAGGATTGAGTCAGAATATGGGCAGGAAATAGATTCCTATGAAAAGTCTTCTGTTACCCAAAGTACTATAAAGGTTTCCTCGATTTTATTACGTAGACAAAACAGAGAACAGACACACTTGCTGAAGATAAGTAAAATTCACCACTCCAGTTCACTGTACAGTTCTGAATAACTTAATTTTTAAGGCTATACGATGAAATTGTAAGCTGTTTTCAATCTTAATCCGGTAACGCCATGTGGTGGAAAATACCTGTCTTTACAGGTGGGGAAATAAGAAATTCTCTCTTGCAAAGCAACAAAGGCAGCTTCACCTGCTAAACTTTGTCTCTTGAAAAGAGTGATTTGATACTGTTATTCTCTGCTAAGTATTCAAAGCAACCGACTTTTTACTACTGAAAAGGAACTCGCGGACAGACAGGCAAAGATTAAACGAAGTAGAGGACTGTGGTAGGTAAGGCCTTTATAAATTTCCTGTTTATCCTAAATGTAAACCAGTTCGAAATGACTTTTGAAATAAAAATATGTGCTGTTTACATTTTTTTATAATTCAGCCGCGACACTATTTTGATTTTCATACGATTCATTTGCCTATTGATATGCGAAGCCTCGTATTTAATTTATAGCAAGTTTCAAATACGATTTTTCTTTCCAACGATGCGTCATTCAATTCTATACAATGCTTAATACTTACGTTTTTAAATTGCCAAGAAAAAAACACAAAAATCAGAGTGCCTATCACATTTAGTGCCATTTCGATCGACGCATTACATTATCACTGCGGCAAATAATCCCCTGACAATTAAATCACTTACACTGGAAGGCAGGGAGGTATTATGGAGAAAGAGCGCACATTATGTCGAGAACAAATCACAAGTGGGACAAAACCCCCTTTATAAGAATTTTGGAAGTCAATGTGAAGGCAATGCGTAGCCTTTCGGGTGCTTACTACGATGGATAGCGTCAGAGCTTGAAAATAACATATTGGAGATTTCACAATTCGCAGGTTTGTAAAAATCAACAGCACACTTGAGGAAACCAATCCGAAGGCCAGCTGAAGATACTGCCATTCGAAAAAACAGAAAAATTCAAAAATGATTGTATACATACTTAAGCATTTTCATCCAAAAAAATCAAGAGCTGTTGGAACACCGGATATGAGATGACAACCAGCCAACGAGGCGCGCAGTGCCCAGTTGGCTATAACCAGTCTTTTATAGACCTTATTCGTAAATGGCGGTTACATTATAATTCTTTTCTCCAAGTGCAAATTAGCCTACCAAGCCTCATTTTAGAGCAAAAATTATTTTCAATTCACTGAATGGTATCGAGGCTTGGTAGGCTAACTTGCACTTAGACAAAAGAATTATAAATTGACCTCAATTTATGAATAAGGTCTATTGAACAAGCGCAACTGGAATAATTGATTTATTATATTTTCATAACAATTTGAACGCTTGGAAACTTGGAAATTAAAGCCAATAAGTTTCCATCTTGGCAACACTTGACGCAATCAGTTTCCATATTTGGTCATACAGTAAATGAGCTGATAACCGAAATTGCGGGGGCGGTGAGCCAATTAGAGATCAAGAGAGAGGTTTTTCATCGGGTACTCCAGTTTTCCCCTCTCCTCAAAGACCAAGATTTGATTTGCGCTTCCAGCGCAGCTAGAAGACTGGACACTTAAATAAAGTTGCTTTCCCTTTTTTGTCAACGCTTTTGTGCTCTAAAGAGGAAGAATTAATAACCGTTTATTTTGTGTTGTTTTTTTCTCCAAGGATAGCCTTAAAACCACAACAACTTGAAGAAAGAAAAATGGCAACGATATCCCTAGGTTACAGTGTCATTTTACTTCAATCGATTCTCTTTATCCAAGGTTCGTAGCAAAAATATATTAAAGAAGGCGATTTAAATATGAACGTTGGTCAAATTGTTGTAAGTTCCGATGTAAAGGTTTTCTTACATGGCTTTCAAGACATGGCGTCGTTGCTGACCATCGGCATCAAAAACAAGATTCACTGTTCACTACGTACCTAAAGAAAGATGCGTTCTTTATTCATTTATGAAATACTTAGAATGATACGCTTTCTTAAATACCCTAACTCGAAGAAGCGAGAAGCGATGCAGCTTCCGCCGGAAATAGAGCACGTGCATTTTTTAACCAACAACAATACAACAACAACAATAGTTTATTTACATTTCCATTCTTATATAACATTACAATGTTTTCTATATTTAGAAAAAGAGAAGAGAAATTAGACAGTTACTAAGATACTAGAATATAAGTTATATACAGGGAAATGCTAAGCATCTAAATAAACCGTAAGGTTTTCTAGTTAGACACTAGACCTGCTTAGTATCATAGAGTATGCAGACATCTATACACACACAGAACAAACAAAAGACGCACTATTTCACTAAATAAATAATAAATAAATAAATAGTAAATAAATAATAAATAATTAATGACTGGGGAGAAGATCAAATTGAATTAATTTGACCAGTAAGAGACTTTTTCCTTTTAAATTTCCTTTGCTTTTTTTCCGTCTGCCTTCTGCCTGTCAAGATTCTTTGATATACAATGTTTATGTGTAACAATGTGTCCATTGTCCCTGAGAAGCCTCACCTAACCCTGGGGAGGAAGTATTTTTTTTATTATGGCCTGCCTGATTTATCTAGTAGTGGCACTTTTCATTTAAAGAGGTTCAATATTGGCTTGTTGGTATTATGAGGAGTTGACGTCTTATTTTGCTTCATAGCATGTGACCACTGTGAGTGCGACAGGGGAGGGGCTCTGTCGTCTTGTCAGTCGGCTAACCCTAATTGTACGCCACATCACGACCTTCTTCTGGAAGCCACAAAGTGCGATGCCCGAGGAATGCGGTGCTGCCGGCTGACTTGTGATGGCCCTGGTACTATGTGTCTACCCAAGAGCACACCTAATGCTGATTTGGGCCCAAAGACGTGCAAGGAAGGATTTAAATGTGTTAGGGCTTCCTCCCGACTAAAGAAAAAGCTACGGATGCCTTGTAACTGACTTCTTTGATAGGTTTCAACAGTAAACCCCTATCCCATGTCAGCATTACTTTTCAGCTTTGCCACCAATATTCTATAGCGTGACTTAATAGCGTTCATCTAAAATGTCTGACTTAAGAATAATCTATAACTAAACTAGTGTAATGGATCGTAGTAATCACAAGTTGCTATGTAATTATTATTATTCTTTGTCCCACGCAGAACAATCAGCTGTATTGTTTATGCATTTCGCCGCCCCAGATGATCCACTCATAAAATATAACCAACGTTATAACGTCGTTGATTTAGAGCGGTTTTCAATTCAGTGTCGAAAGTAATTAGCGAATTGCTTTGGTTTATGATTACTTCACTCAGTGATTGGTTCAAAGTTCTCGCGCCATTTTTTCAACCAATCAGAAGTGAAACCAAAACCAATCGTGGCTCGCGCGTGCACATTTTCCCGCGTTTTGTGTCGGCTACGTGTAATTACTTCGAGTTTCGATTGGTTTAACGGATAGTCTCCGTCCTTTTTGATTGGCTAAAGTAATTACTTTGGTTTTGGTTTTACGACACTCATTTGAAAACCGCTCTATGGCTGTCTGCTGACAGAACGTAGCCGAAAAGCACAACACTTCGAGTTTTGCTGCCTGAGAAAATTTTATGGATGAATTGCTTACCAGAGGTCACAAAAGCTCTGTGATTTCTTCGCCACAAGAACAAGTCAGATTTTTCCAAATTTTGTTTCTCGTGATCAGCTTAGCTGCCGAAAGTTAGTCGAATGCGAAAGTCGTCTTGCAAGTCTTTTATATCATTTAAATCACCCTATATAAATGCAATTTGCATCCGTACTCGGATGATTGCAAAGCTTTTGCAGATTTGCCACGACGGTGAGCGACGGATATAGTATTTAGAACTATTTCAGCCGCGCGCGGTTGTGGGATACGGCGTTAAAATTTCTCTTCCGGGTCTTCCGAATTACGTCACCAGATCACCTGGATGTCATAAAGGCATGAAAATTATGTTATTCTAACTAGTCTCTCTCTTTTGGAAACTTACCTGATACCTGCTGGTAATACGCAAGAAACGAGCTCATATCAAACGAATTTCTTCCATTTTTGGCAAAACGCAAACTAGTTTTAGTCCGAAGTTTGCCGTTTGCCGAAAACGTGATGCTTAATCCCTCTAATATTTTAATAAGGGAAAAATAAAGAAAACAGCGAAAAGAAACTGCAATGAGAAAAGTGTGAAGTGAACGAAGCATAACGTGTCGTTCCCGAGGTAACTGCACAGCCATTAAAAGCGTCAGGTCACAGTGAATGTTTCTAGAGAGAGGATTAAAGTGATCAACCATGCGACCTTTAGCTCATTGAAATAAAGGGGCTACGTTGCGTTATTTTAGGGCGTTTCGGGGATATATTTCGTAAATCATTAGTGTAACTCGAAAATGGTAATGTGGAATTCACAAACAAGACGATTCCGAGCAAAAACGACCTTAATCCAGGCGATTTGCCAAAAACTTGAAAACATAGGGCCAACCTTTTTCAAGATTACCCAAATGCAATCCGTTTCAATCTTGCCCATTTGTGTCCAACCGTACTTCTCTTTCCTCAGTTTCTTTTATGTTAAGCGAGCAAGGATCGCGCAGTGGTGAGAGCACTCGCCTTCCAGCAATGTGGCACAGGATCGATTACCGGATTCGACGCCATATGTGGGTTGAGTTTGTTGGTACTCTTCTCTGTTGGCGGCAGGACTGAACATGGAAGACTTTTTCTAAGAAATTGACCCTAATTTGATAGAGTATGATTCAAATACGTTCGAACTATCGTCATAAAATGGGCAGAATTCCGTTTTCATCTTGGTCGCTAATAAACACGTTTTTTTTTTTTTGATATGTTTAAAATGTTCTGCATTTTCGGTAGCCGTTAGCAATCTGAGTTTACGTCAACGACTTGAACGCATAAATGTACAAGTTCGCCATGAAATTATTAGACAGAAGTAAAATTATTTGGCGGTGTGTGATGGTAAGATTCTTTCATATTACTGGTGTGTGATCCTGTCATGTGCTGGCTACGCGGTGCCCTGTGGTAACGTCGTGACGTAATTTAGTCGAATGCGAAAGTCGTAAGGCAACACTTTTATCCCACTGATTTAATCACCCTGAATACAATTTGCATCAGTACTCGGATGATTGCCAATTTTTTTGCAGATTTGCCCCCTGAGCGACGGATAGCGTATTTAGGACTATGTAGAAGTGGTGCACTATCTCCTCTCTGTAACTAAAGATTATGAGAGCCCCAATCGTGATGGAAACATGTTTACAAACACAATCCATTATTCTAAGAAATGTACGCGACTATTCTTCCGTGCCATGAATACTATTTCCGCGAAAGCCAACGCAAAAGGCTACGTACACTGGATAACAAGCGACTGCGAAGGAAATTTTATAAGTGATCGCAACATTAACTGTATTGAAAACTGAATTTGAGTTTCAAAATGTTCCATTGCGCCAAAGATGGGTATGGTCACTGAGTTCAAGCTTTGAAAGAGCTGTATCAGACAAACTGCTTTCATGCTGCTTGTTTTGACAGTTTTGACAGGAAGTGTTTCTTTGTACTCTATAAACAGAAGAATGTCGGGAAAGTTGAACAAATTGACCAATTTTTGCATTTTGTCACCGCCCGTCATTCTATCGTAGAGAATTCTGCTTATTATTAGGTTGTGAGGTTTAGAAAGTTAAACTACTTTGGCTTCTTTTGCAAACTAGTAGAATTCTTAATGCCGAACTTGGGTTAATACACTGAACATTCTTCATAGATTTTCGTTTTCAAACCATTTCTTAATTGGCAGTTTTCAATTGCTTACTTTACGACATGATAAAAAAATCGGATTTACACGACTGGAAATGAAACAATCTGGTATGGTGTTTGACTCCAGCTTCAATATTTTTTGGAGAAGATCGCCAAAGATTTTCTTCTCTGTATCACATTTATGGCTGTTTTTATGCATGATCCGTCCAGACGAATTTAATATGCGTCTCTCATGTTATTCGTCTAGTGTAAAGACGGACGAACTATATATTAAGACGATGATATAATCCATCTAGGACGAACTTGGGCAAACATTTTTTCTGCGTCTGTTCTGAATTCGTCTAGTATAAAGAGGGGCAAAAGCTTAAGACGTATAATGCATCTGGACGAACTTAACAGACGCAGAAAAAATGTTTTCCCAAGTTCGTCCCAGACAAATTATGCGTGTCGAGTATAAAAACGGCAAAATTGTGAAATGGGAATAGATGTGCCACGTTCTTCAAACGATGCGGCTGTTTCTATGCGGCTGAACTCGCTCCCGACTGAACGACTTTCATGGCATTTCATTTCCTTCCTTTTGTCCTTATGAATTATGATTGAGTTGGAGAATGTTATAGTGTGAAATTTTCATTATACTGCAAAGCCATCAAAAGTGTCAGGTAACAGTGAGTATTTCTAGAGAGAAGATCAAAGTGATAAATCATGCAGACCTTTAGCTCACTGATTATTATACCAGATTATTAAACATTTATTATACTATTTATATATACCATTTATTACACCATTTATTATACCCTTTATTCTACCAGATTATTATACCAGATTATTAAACAGATTATTAAAACGGGCTCTGTCACAGTGAATGTCTCTAGAGAGAGGATCAAAGTGATAAATCATGCCGACCTTTAGCTCACTGATTATTAAAACGGGCTCTGTCACGTTATTTTAGGGTGTTTCGGGGAGATTTTTAGTTAATCACAAGTGTAAAACTCGGAAATGGTAATGTTAAATGCCTTTACTGATAGAATTATCGTTACATCACAAACAAGAGAATTCTGAGCAAAAAAACTACCTTAACTGTGATCCAGGCGATTTGCCAAAAACTTGAACAACTTCGGGCCAATATTACACCCAAATGTAATCCGTTTCAATCTTTTCCATTTATGCCCATCCATGCTTCTCTTTCCTTTTGCTGTATTTCTTTTATGTTGTTCAACAGTTGCTTATGGCTTTGTTTTATTCTACTTTTTGGGCGTTTCTGGTGTCATGAAATTACTCATCCTTTTAAAACACGGGAAACGTAAATGTTTAAAAACAAATACATTAGCTACTTTGCTGAGTTTACTGCCGAGAAACGGGGCTTTTGTGAAAACGAATACTTCAATAATTACTGCAAACATCTACGAAGTGGGCAATTAAGATTTATTGACATTAATGGTCTTCCGTTCTCATTCATTAGTATCTGATCCATTTTCTGATTTGTTTGTTAAAATTGCTAAAAAAAAAATGCAACGTTACTCAAAGAAAACTTCAGTTTGTAGGATTAGGGATCGAAAATGGAATGCTGCATCCCAAAACTGAAACACTTCTCTAAAATGCAAACCTCGCGGCTCGAAACTGAAAACATACCTTGGAAGCTTATATTCTTCCG
>NC_090887.1:4542393-4544893 GCF_036669925.1 Montipora capricornis
TTGTGTAATGCAATGCAAGCACGCACTACTTGCATTGCATTTGGAACATCCAACTCTAGTGTTCTCAGTAGCAATCTAAATCGAGTGCACAGCAATCCAAAAGCGTTTTCCACAATCCTCCTCGCTCTTGATAGGCGATAATTGAATATTTTCTCGTCACCCATTGCTGTTCGGTGTGGAAATGGCTTCATTAGATTTCGATCTAAGGCAAAAGCATCATCGCCCAACAAAAAATAAGGTATTGGTGTTGTTCTTTCTCCAAGGTTAGCTGGTTCTGGGAAATGGTTTGACTTGCACGTATTTCCTAGGCAACTGTCCTTAAAAATTCCCCCATCAGACTGGCTTCCTGGTGAGCCGAGATCGAACGAAATAAATTTAGCATTGGCATCAGCTATAGCTAGGAGAACAATACTGAATTGCTTTTTGTAGTTGAAGTACTCAGAGCCTGAGTTTGGGGGAGCACGCATGTTAATATGTTTTCCATCTATGGCTCCAACTGCATGTGGAAACTGCCATTTGGATTCAAATTCCCCTGCAATTTGTTCCCAATGTTGTTTTGAACTTGGTGGCTGTAGGTATTCATCCCTCAAAACATTATACAGGGCTTCACACACCTCAGGTATGATTTTTGAAATAGATGAAACAGATATGCGAAAGCTATACATGAGATCTTGGTATGAGCAACCTGATGCCAAAAATCTCAAGGTAACACATAAGCGGTCATGGGCTGAAATGGCATCTCTCATGACAGTGTTTTTCTTTCCAATTAGAGGAGTTAGCTTCTCACAAAGCTCATCAAACAGAACAGAGTCCATCCTAAAAATTAGAAGGAAATATGACAATTTAATAACAATTGAGAATATCTCAGGTAGCCCAGGTGGGTTTATCTTATTTGCAGCATATAAAAATGCAGTGGAAATCAGAGCTACAACACAGCAATCTTTATGTAGCACACTGTTGATTGCCAAGACAGAAAGGGTACATTCTACAATGAAACAATTGTTAAACTATCACGCCTTAGAGGGGCCCTTGGTGTATTGTATTTGAGTTCTGGAGCTCTCTTGGGTGCACATGAGCTGCCCAAAAGCTGGAATTCGCTTTTTAGAAAGATTATACTTCTGAATGAGGTGGTGAGAAAGGAGGTTGATGGGGGTGGGTTACTTATTCCCACCAAAGAAATACTTCATCGTGTGGGACAACAAAAATAGTATGCTCATTTTTGAAGTTCTATTGATAGTACTATTCTTCTCCCAACAACAAGGGATGCACAGAATAATAAAATAAATAAAGTTTCTAAGTAACACAATACAACGTGAACATCGATTCAGAACTTTTACAAATCATGCTTGTTCTTCTTATTTAAGACGTCAGTAACACTTTTGGTTCTTGTTTAACCAACGCCAACATTATTTCATGAAACCTGTTAAAGAAAGTTAAAATAGCGACCACGAGACAGTACGAGATTGAGTACAAATACGAATTTTCAAAATCTTGTTCGCGTGCTTGGGATGATCACTAGTGCAATCAATCTTGTTTCTACAATCTCCTGGTCTGCTGGTAAACAACAAGGAACAGTGAGGGGAGGAGACTGGTTTGAAATTAAAAATTCATACTTGTACTCAAATCTGAAGTTCCTAATACATTGTACTCACCGAAAAAAAAATTTGAATTCGTCATGGTCAGTCTCTCGCAGTTCTTTTACTAAATTTTGGGCCAAACCCTGGGCTTCTCGCCGCTGCTGAGTTTTCCAGGGCTTAACCCAACACCTACGCTTCTTTTTCTTCATTCTTTGTTGCTTATATAATACGAGAAACGCTATAATCGCAGCAGCTTCAAGTTTTTGCTTGTTCGTAAGCGCCATATTTCGTGGGTGACTACACAGCCTCTCCTTTATTCTGCATATCTCAGCTATTCAAAATCATTACTGGCGCACTAAACTTCACACTGTTGACAATTATTTGCTATGCCATCTACACTATCAAATATATTTGTCACATAAAAATTGTCACATAAAAATTGCTCGTGTAAACGGGGCTTTACAATGTGAAAGTGTATTAATATGTGCGGAACAGGCTGTTATCATTCTACCGCGAGGGCCTCGAAACTGGAAATGACATTCATCTTTGACACCTCTGCAAATTTCCTACTTTTCTTAATTTAGGGAAACAGTATGAGTTACAAAGACCTATTGGCAGGACTCATTTACGAAGGGGAAACTTTCCAGTCCTTGAACAATTTTGCTTTTATGAACTACACTCATTTGCGGTTCTGTGATGAAAGTGGAAACGCATTGTCTCAACGCAGTGGTGGAATTTGTCTTCAGACGGACAAAAGACTCCTCTTGTTGTCTGCACAGTACACCATAGGTAAATGCACAACTTAAAGCGACCATGACTGATCGATCCTTTTAAATTTGTTTTAAGGGAATCTTCACATAACCTAACAGCATGATAAAGTGATTTAGCCTGGGAAACGTGAATTTTGTCTACTCCATATCAGA
>NC_090887.1:4547393-4552393 GCF_036669925.1 Montipora capricornis
CTTGTGCAATGGATTAAAAATGGCTGCAAGAATCTGTCTGAATGTATGTGTTCCCTGTTAGTGAACCGCGCTTTATACATAGTATCTGTATCTTTTTTCACTTTTTAACTTAATAATGGCGTAACGTAGAGTCAAAACGTCGTTCGTCGAAAATTCATTTTATGGACAACCAGATAAATATTAAAAGTTCACTCACCCACTATTTACTGCGTTGTCCTGAGTGATTTGATGGGTTTCCGGGACGCTTCGATTCAGTTCCCCTTCAGATTCTGTTGCTCTTGAAACACTTGCTTTATGCCACGTTTCACACTTTGAAGCACATTTCTCCAGGATAATGCGGATTCAAGGCAGCAGAGAGATATCTTTCCCTCGAAGAATGCAAAAAAGCGCCATATTGTCAGTAAACATTACTAGGACCCAGGTCACGTTTGTTACAAAAGGAGGCGGTTGCCAAGCTCCGTCCAAAAATCTTTCTGCCGGCCGCTCGACTTCGCCCTTGAACAGGATGCACCAATATTATTGGCTGACATGTCCGTAACCATGACGATATCAATAACCTCACAACTGTATCATCACTTTGAGTGACGAAGATATTAAATTCTAGGGACAAAAAAAATCTGTGTGTTTCACATACATCTATATAATAAAATATATTTTTGCAAGAACAAACAGTTTTATTAAGTATTGCTTGGCCTTAAGTTATTTTGGCTGAACATTTGACATTGCTTGTAAAGTTTACAGCCTGGGTAAAGATGAAATGTTGGACGTTGTGCATCAGCACATTTCTATTCGCATAAATCTATTCTTAGACATCATTAGGGAGCTTGAGCAACGACAACGGCGACGGCAACGAGAACGTCATCTCAAAACATAAATTCGCATGGTTGTAATTACGTCGCGACTATTTCGACCCTTTTAGTATGGCAAGTGTGGTAGTTCCTCAAAAATGACGGCGCTTAATTTAGGGGAGAAAATTAATATTTATCCTCAAGTGCTGACGATCTTGATAACACCTTAAATTTGGTCATTTCACGTTGTAGTTTTGCTGACGAAGGCAAAGAAATGGACAAAAGTGAAAACCACACGTGCAGGGCGTGCAAAGCTATTTTTTTTTTTTGCGCACTAAATATGGAAATTTGTAACGTTTTTGTTGCCGTTGCCGTCGCCTTTGTCGTTCTTGAGGTCCCTATTAAGTTTTCTATGCAGTTCAAGTAAAATCAACCAGATTTTTTTTTCTTTGTTTCAGTTTTTTTGTTGCCCAGGCTCCAGGATGTTGCGGCAATGGACTCCTCGTCCTGAAGGTCGTACTGAAGTCAGCGAAATGCACGTCTCTATAGGTGTGTTAATGCCGCCATGGGAGCAAAAGATGTTTGTCAATATCCATGTTGATCCAACTGTTTCTTTGTCTGCTACCAGAGATTTCGTAGCATTATTGCAAAAAAATGCTTCTGGTCTTCATTAGACAGAAACGACGAACTGATTTTGTAAAAAACGAGTCTTACAGCACTCTTCCGATACAATTACACCATAGATCTAAGAGCAATATTTACATCAACGTTAATTTCTTCAACTCGACAGCTACAGCCGAACAACAACAATTTATTTCCACTTTTATACAGAGCATTACCTATCAAATTATGCAATGGAAATTGCTAATCTATTTAATTAAAAATAACCGTTAATACCTGTAAATCACAAAGTCATAAACAAAAGCAGCAAGCGATCTACAAACGACAGGATCAATGTTGTTAAAAGGGAACAACATGTTGAATTGATATCAAGATCTTGGAAGAAATTACACTTGTGACCTATTTCATTCTCGTGAGCGAGAATCTGGTTGTAAGATTCGAGAAAATCCGTAAGAATCATTGACGCTGTTCTTCATCCCTACACTTTGCATCTTATTACGCACAGGATAAAATTATTTAGCCTGTAGAACTTCTCGATGAGGCTACAGCGAGGATATGGCTGACGTCACCTATTGTCATTAAATGTGCCAACCGGAGCCTCATTGGCTGTCGAAACAAAGGATCTTTTGTTCCTGTGGTTGGCACATTTGTATAACAAAAACAATGTTTGTAAACAGATATATCTTCCTTATATGTGTCGTTTTCGCCGTTAGTCTTAACTTTCACGGCCTTATATCGGAGACGTTTGTAGAGAGTCCTTGGCATTTGGATTGTTTCTTAGTTCTTTTTGTAACCACAGTGAAGCCTCGTGTGTCACTGATTTTCTTACCGGCAACATGGACTATATTTGCTTTATATGGTAAAGAATTATTTAAAGGTTTTTGATGATGACGTCAGCTCTGCGTCTATCCTATATTAGTACCACTCAACTAGTGGACTAATGCAAATCCTGCATTCTGATTGGCTACGCTACTAGATGACTATTATTAATAGTCCTCGAGTAGCGAAAAGTGTGACGCTTTCTTTCGTTTTATTTCCAAATGAATATTTCTTTAACTTGCATTTGCTAACTTTATTATTGCCTTTTCTGTCCGACTAGTTGGGTGATACTAAAACAATTAGACCCTTCGCCCTTAAGGGCCACGGGTCTAATTGTTAAATAGATCATAGATGAACTTCGAGCATTATTGAGCTGATTATACAAATCCCCCTGTTTATATTTCTCATATCTCATAGCTGCCTTGGGTCAGGCAGGCAAAGCTTATCGCTGATGTCATGAGCCCATGTACACGAGACGGAATATAGGAATCACATCATACCCCACAATTTACTTGTGAAAATGTTTTCTGTTGATATGAAGCACACTAAATGGTTTCTTGTCTAATGCAAAACCTGTTTCGCATGCCCTATTCATAGCACCCTACTCTACCTCTTCTCTTCTCTCCCTCCCATCCCATTCCACCAACGTTTTCGCTCGTGTCGCGACTGAGAGAGAGTATGGCAGGCAGCAAGCCGTATTAATGGCGGCCAGTAACTTATTCTTTCGTCTTTACGTCAATTCTCTAAATTCGAATTCTCCATAATACACTTTGTTTGCCCCCCAAATTTTGCATAAACTATTTTTTTCAAATGCTCTTGGGGACACTGCATATTCCCAAGAGCATTTGAAAACAATGGTTTATGCAAAATCTGGGGGGCAAACAAAGTGTATTATGGGGAATTCGAAAATAGAGAATGATCTCATCAAGCCTCATTTTAAAGTGCTACTTCGATCAAAAACCACTTTCCGTTTTTTCTTCACATTGTGCTGAATAGGTTGCCACAAACTACGTTTTTAAAAAGGTAGGTACGACAAAAATCCCTGTCGATGAAAAAATGAGTTCCCTCTATAGCGGTAATAAAATTGAGGACGAAACCCATCTCTTACTAAATTGTAAGAGATCGTTCTCGATAAGAGACATGCTCCTTTCCAAAATTGAAACTTAATTTGATGATGTATGAAAATTATCACATAAAAATTTGATATCGCAGCTAGTCAATTCTAATGATTACTATATTAACCTTCAATTATTTGTGTTCATCTCGTTGTGCTTTGAAATGAGAGGAAAATTGATTTTTTGGAATGTTGGACATATGTTATGATATTTTAAATCTTATTTTATCAATGATGCGTTACCACGGTAACAGCAAACAGAGCACATTAACTGTCAAAAATATAAACCATCGTGGTAGCACTGTCAGGGACTACGTTTGACCTTCCAAGCAAAACATGCATAAATATGACAGAATTAAAGGAATAAAAGTGCGTCAAAACTGTGTTCAGGGACAATTTTAAAGAGAGAATTGGGGGGAAAATCCCGTTTGTCGCCGATCCACAACTGGCACTCATAAATCAAATAGAGCAAAACTACTTTCCACAGGCGCCCCAAGCTCAGTTTGAGTGAAAGCCAGCAAAAATATAAGGATTTGTGTGGGAATCCCGATAAAAGCCTTGAGAAGATACTTATACGGAAAAAGTCTCAATTAAAAAGCCAAACCTTATTGCTATTGTGGGTCGCTTCCTTCCTGCGTGGTTATTTTCCACATCCGACGCGATTTGAGCCGTTTTTCAATTCTTGGTTGTCAACGGTATAATGTCGTAATCCAGGGGAATAAAGAAATTTCCGGTTGACAAAACCACGGTCTGCCACCCCGGTAAGGCTCAGTTTGTTATCAAGGGTCGAAGCCGTGACCGCTTTAGTGATAAAGTGCATCTTTCGAAAGCTGTATTCTTGCAATATTACCGCCTGAGGTGGCTCGCAGGACTGCTATTGCGTTAACCTGCGATGAGGCGCACTTTTCCTTAGACATGGTGCGAAAAGGTACGTTAACGAGTCGTCTGCCGGTAGTTTAGGATCTGGACTTTACTCTGATTGGCCGAAAAACAATAGAGCTCCTGGAGCCTCGCTCCGACTGGTTACAGAATTGCAAATGATACTTCTTGTAAATCGGTTAACAGCTGATGAAATTATGGCCGCCGAGAAGGATTTGAACACGAGTGATGTTTAGGCTCTGTTTACAGCTGCTGTTGCTTCCACTTTAGATTATTTTTCAAAAACCTTCAAAGGAAGAGCGGAGAGAATGCATTCGAAGAATGGTTTGAGTAAAAGAAGACATTACCGTTGTACTTCCTACGGGATTTGGCACTAGTGTTATTATTAATACAGGCCCGAACATTCTAGAAGAAAATGCATCGATCGTTCTTCTTCCACCAACTCGAAAACGTTTGTAGTTGTGGCAAGTCCTTTGGAATATATTCGGAAGCAACAAGTTGCGAATCCAAAAAGAACCGAATAGAACTTTAGGGCTGCCACATTCGGAGAATCAGCCGAGCTTGACAGAGAAATTCAACACTGTTTTTACGGAATCGCTGAACAATCTGAAGACACTTCTAACAAAATGATAGCTGAGTAGCTGCTGCTGAAAAACTAGAAATTCTCAAAGTCCAGTTCCCTTATATCTATTTTTATGGCATCTTTTATTGGCATCTCAAATCGGTCAGTGTAAAACGCAGACTGCAGACTGGGGGTAAAATGTAGCCTGCGTCACAGA
>NC_090887.1:4557393-4559893 GCF_036669925.1 Montipora capricornis
TCATTGTGATGTCTTCTAATCGTTCTACCTTTCTTAGGTCATCACAGCAAACACCTCACAGATGAGGTCTGGTATAAACATCTTCTATAGTATTTTCAAACTCCAAATAGTTTTTCAGAACACCCGAAGAATCACGTCCTTTTCCCTTACAAAGATTAACTATAATAGTTCCTTCGTTCAAGTCAAAAGTAGCTCACGGCTGGGATTGCAATGATTTCTATATAGGGAAAACGAAACGCAGACTACGTGACAGAAAAACAGAACCAACCAATTGAAATTTTAGCTGAACTGGTCGATCAGACATGCATTGTAAATTAAAGAGTCTCTGTTTATCTGTGAATAAAGCCATCCTTAAATGAAACCGTTGGCAGTGAGAAACTTTATCTCCGTTATTAGCATATTTCTTGTCGTTTTATGTCAATCAATTTCGTTAATTAGTTCCCAGTCCATTCAGTTGTATTTATCTGTAACTGAATAATAATTACTTTTGATGATGTATGTTGCAACATACGAAACGTGAAGTTTATAAAAGGTTATGCAGTTCAAGCAAATGTTTGTAATTGCTTTTATCCTTTTTGAATCAGTAGGGCTTGGCTGCTTGTAAACCAGAGCTTTTAGAATTATAAGCTCTACCAACGCACGTTATTACATTACTAGGCTATGTAGTCACGTGCGGCCTGACTATTCCGGGGGTAAGGGGTTAGGAGTAGGGGGTAGGGGTGAAGGTTACTATAGCTTAAACAACTCAAACCTTTACAAAAATGCTAACCTTAGGCCTAAACGCATTGTTCAAAAAAGAAGACCTTGTGTTAGTGCTAGGGTAACCCTCCTGCCGGGGTAAGCTCCTCCTTGTAAAGAAAGCCTAAAATGAGACCACTTTGATATTCTAGCACTTGGAGGTCTGACCGACATTATACCATAAAAGAAACTCTTTTTATTTGTGATCTTCAGCCTTAAATGAATACGTTAGCAGCGAAAAGCTGTATCTTTTATTAATAATATCTTTTATGTGTTTTAGGTATATGCATTTACAGTGTATATATTTTCTCTTTTGTTTTATTGTTTCTTGTATATTTGTGTAAAGTATTGTATTACCTCCTTTTGTTACTATCAATATTACCTCACGAGCTACTCAAATTAGTGTTATACATTTCATAAATTTTAACAAACGGTGTCTTCTGAAAATGTATGTCGAGACATACGAAACGTTAAGTCACTAAAAAATATTTCACTTATGCCTTTGCTTAGCGTCTCGTTTGTCACCGCAGTTTGCGTTCTGTTTCTAATTCCAGAGTTTTGAAGCAAGAAACCGTGGACAATTTTCCTGTCGGTGTACGTTGGATCAGTGGCTTGATATGATCGGCGTAATCAAATCTAGGTTGTATCGGCTCTTGCTTAAAATATACTTAGTTTCTATTTCTAATCAAGGTTCTTTGGCCAAAGCCGAAAAGTATCTACGATTTAGTGGAAGTATTTTTATCAGAGAGTATAGCCACATAATAGAAAATAAAGAAGAAGAGACTTTGTGTCCAGCGATTTTCTTCGCGGTGAACGTCGATGATTTGTGCATAGTTCAGTCATGTCATGAGAAGCCTCCACGAAACATTCACGCGACACGCGAAGTAGCTATATCCGCGCGGAATGAAACTTTCTAAAAGTAACTTGAGATATATTGCCAATGGGAAAGGGCATGGGGGATGGCCTCTCTTCCCACTTTATTTTCTCCTGAGCCACATCAATGAGAATGCATTTCTTATCCCGTTTGTTCTTCTTCTTCTTCTTCTTCTTCTTCTTCTTCTTCTTATCGTTGTTATTTTTATTGTTGTTGTTATTATTATTATTATAATTATTATTTTGATAACTATTAGTCCACGATCCCGATCCACGATCCCCGATCCTCGATCCTTAACTTCCAGGTAAACTGTAAATGTGACCTTTCCAGAAAGCACTTAATTAAACGTTTCTGAGAAAAGCCACATGATATGCAAACAAAGCTTTGGAATTCTTAGAAGTCCTATCGGCCATGAGCTCCAGAAACAGCGAGCAAGTTCATCTTCAAGATATGTCCTCTTCGGGTGAGTACAACATTTGTAACTTGTTAAAAATAGTGACTCAAGTACAGTTAAGAACGCACAGCTATGAGACGGATCATCTGAACTGTTTCCCTGCTACTGTTGTTATCGCTACCAGACAGTAGGTTTAAATCAGAGAGTTAGAGAGTACGGTAGTTTGAAGTAAAATTCACACAAAGAATGCCATGGTAGAGACAATTAGAGATTTCGGAACATTTGTATGACAGTGTGGGTATGGCTGGCGAACGTATAAGGCTTCAAGTACATGTACCGATTTGCCTCGTTCAAACATTCAACTTTTCCAACCTTCGTTTCTTTACGTTCAGGCCGGAAGTCGTTTGAACGATGGGTAAAAGCCAGGGGCACCCAACGAAAGTATAGGTCAAAACCACTTAAACATAGCATTGTTAAATGTATTTTTGTATTTA
>NC_090887.1:4564893-4579893 GCF_036669925.1 Montipora capricornis
GGCATTGAGACCCAACTTGACCTTTAATTATTGCATACAAGAATTTTCTTCTTGAAGGGGTTTTAATAAGGACGTCATTCGTAGGGGAGTCTTGGGAGAATCCTTTTTCTGAAATGTTTGTTTTTATATATGTTTCTGAAAGGTGTATATTAAAATGATGCTGCTGTCAGTTCTAGTTAGCAGCATCACTCTATTAAACTGAAAATCACTTACATGTAGTTGTTGGCAATTTGGAGGCATTTGGTCAGCAATATGTTGTCTCACAACATTTTACAAAACTGCTGTCATGATCAAAGACTGCAGTATGCATGACTGAGTTGGGACTGCAACAGAGCCTTTGATTGCCACAGTGATTAACAGCAAGTAAAGTAAAGTAAAGGGTCTTCATTCATATTGATAAGAATACATATCAATACATAAGTGAAAAATTAAAGACAAGATTATACAATATTGCTATAGCAAATCTAAAAAACCTAGCTAAAAATATCCTTATATCCCAAATCTATATTTAAAATACAACCTATTCATAAAACGTTTCTTAAATCTCTCAGTATTAATACTAGGGAGAAGACTACTTTTATTCTTTCTTAAAGATGCTAAGGTCAAATTTTCCTTGTGCTTGTTATTTATCAGGGGCCGCGGAGAGGGATGGTGTAGCCCCTCTCGCCCCACTTTTTTCCCTACGGTGTTGTTTTCTCCTAAACAACCCCCCCCCCCCCCCCCCACTCCCCTCACACCTCCATACCAAAACCAACCCTCCCCCCCCTCCCACTTCAAATGTACTCGGTGGCACCGGTATATTAAGAAAGATAATCAGAAATATATCTACACTTACAACAGTGCCTTAAAAAAATTGTCAACTACAGTAAGGTCATGTGGTGAAACTGCATAAATACATAAACCATATGTTGTCTTAGATGGTACTATGGAGCAAAAGAGATAATCCATCTCATACTGGTTACAACCTTCTTTACGCAGACATCTTAGTATTTATAAAATAATTAGGATAGTACGCTTACTCTCATTGGTCAATAGCTGTGTTTGGATGAGGAAACACGGCTGTGACATCACGAATTTTGATTGGTTGTATGCTGTCAGACGCGCGTTTTGATTGGCTGGTAGGAAACATGAGCGTGTATCAAGAAAATCTGTTTCAATCAAGAATTTTCCTTCATTTGTTTCCTTCGTTTGTCGAATTATCTTTGAGAAATATTATAGAGGACGTTTTTCCGTGTTCCCATAGCCTCATCTAAACTCTATTGCTTTAATAAAATATTTCTCGACTGCATCTCGGTTTTGCATAACTGTCTCGAATTCTCCCAACTCCCCCTCGTGTTTAGATGAGGCTATGCAAACACGGAAAACGTCCTCTATTGCTTAAATATAAACACCTATTTGTTTCCAATAATTTGCTTTTGCTTTTCAGCAAACAAGATTCTTGTTAGGGTAATGGATTAAGTTACAAGTCCAATACACCTAGAGCTGTAATGTTACACCATAAATTGTTATCAGTTTGTGCACCCAAGGTTGGAATGCACTGCTGCAACATGTAAGAACTGCTGAGACTGTATCTCAACTAAGCTGCGTTCTATTTTCCTTTTCAGTCTGAATTTAAGGTTTCTAGCATTGATTGCCCCGGTAGGGTTTTAGCCCAAAGGCCAACGCAAACCCCGGTGAAGCAACCTAGAAGTGCCCGCGTAAAAAGGGAAGAATCAATCTCGATTTGCTCAACCGGGCGGGCTAGGTGGTATCGATATTGCTTAAACCGCCGCGCAAGTGGAATTGGTATTGTTCTACACGACCGAGGTGTTTTACGGAGTCACGAAGTGGAAACTCGCAAGGAGAACCTAAGTGCTGTTTGGGTTTAACGATTGAAAAATCAAATGGGGAGTCAGGGTGGTTTAGTGGTCATTAACCGTGTTTCAGTCGATCTCAATCTGACTCCGAGGCTCCGGGTACTCCGGTTTTCCTCCCTCATCAAAATCGACTCCTGGCCTATTCCATCAGGCTGTGGTGCTGTGCTCCGAGGTCATACATGGGTCGTGTTCAGGGGCCGAGCGCCTAGCCGGCAGCACAGCTCCTTAGGTCCGAGCTGCGTCCTTAGTGCTTCAGTCTCCGACTGCGAGAAAGGGCGATTAGCAGGTCAGATATTATTATTATTATTATTATTATTATTATTATTATTATTATTATTATTATTATTATTATTATTATTATTATTATTATTATTATTAATCTAAATCGAGTTGCCTGGCTCAGAAAATGATTTTGTCCGGGCACAAATTAGAAACAGGGGCGACGATTCCTCAGACGCAAATCGGAAGTAGGGGCGACATGTTCAGCATATAATTTAAACGTATCTCAACGCCTTTCATACTATCTTAGACGAGGGCAGATGTAGTTAAAAATATTACTAATTTTATATAGTGGATAAATATACCAGATCCTAAAGAAAAAGTTTTTTTTCCCCTTAGGTACATCTTTAGTAAAATGGGGAGATCCCAAGAAATTGCCAGGAGGATACTCTCTGCAATCATCGTGTAATGATACAACCTACTACCTGCCCATTCCGTTGCGTTATTTACGTAGTGTAGAGATGGCTGGTCAGACTGGAGTGCGAGGGGACCTTTCCATTTATGGAAGTGCACCATGTTGTTGTGGATTGTGTGGATTTTTTGGGGTAATTAAAACTACTGTCATTACTAACAGCAATTAACCTTCTAAAGTATTTTCGCTCAACATCAACCTGCATATGAGTAGGCAAATGATCGCTGAGCATAGTGTTCTTCTGTATGAAACCAAACAAACCAAAAAGTAATAGCTCTTATTGCCATCACTGTTGTTGGATACAAGACTGGTTTTCGTCAACTTCGTCACTCGTTTTTTACTGCCAAATCGCATCCAACACACTGACGTTCACGGAAAGATAGTTTTTGAAATATACTAACAAATATTAAAAGTTTGTGTTTCATCCCATCACCTTTGTATTATGTAACACCTCACAAAACAACCTCTTTACATAGCGGAGACCTTCATCAATTCTGCCATAGGAAAAAGATAAATATTAGACCAAAAGAAACTTCTTCTGGCTTAGTTTGTGGAGTATGAAAGAATTACATGACTGTGCTCGACCGACTAAGGGAGATCCTGGATACTCTCGTTTTCCCCGGATAAAGTGAAATATTCTTGTGACAAACACCAAAGTCTAACACATCATCTTTAATAAAGATCAAGTAGTAATTTCTTACAAAACAGACGGGAACGAGCCAGGAGCAAGACCTCAGCAAATTATCACATATAGTTAGTATTGTTGACGAAAAGCGTCGGCTACTTCACCCAGACAAGTCGGCTACTTTTTTCCCTAAATTAAAGATTAAAATTCATTTAGACAATGACAACATATAGTCGTCTAAAAGTGATCATCAATTCTGTTTTTGAAATGTGGCGCCTGGGAGCGTTCAGGCTCATAAAAATGGTATGCCCTCATACACCCCGAAAGGAAAGGGGCATTTAAGCCCCTTGTTGATACCGTCGATTACTTTACTTAAGCCAGGGCCAACTTCAGGTTTCAAAACCCCTGTGAGAACGCTCCTTTCTCACAACATTGATTTGTTCCTACAGACTCTCTTCCCAGACTCTGGCATGCTGAAGCAATGGAACCAACAACCAATTACCCGGATTCAAGTGCAAGAGATGAAAGTCACACTTGGTGTGTTAATGCCACCATGGGAGCGCAGAATGTTCCTCCATATCCACATTGATCCCAATGTACCATTGCCTGTGACCAGGGATTTTGTTGCTTTACTGCAGAAGAACTCTCCTGGTCTCAACTAAGGAGGAAGTCACTGCATGCAGAGAGAAAACCAACACAATTGGTTTTATATATTTTTGAATTCGTGTTTGGTTTTTTAGAGTAGGCTGGAAGAGTAGAGTTTTTCATCTCCGTTGATGAGTGCAAGTAGGTGGACGAATAAAGGACCAAGCATTCATTGGAAAAGACATCACGTAGCAAAAGCAAGTCTATTCACGATAAATTTGCGACTTTAGTGTAAGACTCTAATTTGAGATGTCCCCAACTTCTTTCATATAATTCAACTACCTTGGTAAATCTCAATAAACGCAGTTACATTATGAATTGAACATCACCTTTCATAGAAACAGCTTTGTTTCAGTTTTGCAACTTAATTAAGGGGGGCACCATGATTATTTTCCTAAGGAAAACTTACTCAAGGAGTGGTTTGAATTTTCATCTTTTTAACAATTTTAATTCTCGTGATTATACACCATGTTTGTTTTTTTCCCTAAAAACTCATTATGAACGTCGTACGAAAACAGACTTTCAGCTCCATTTGAAACCCTTGCCAGCATGCACGAAATCCAAGTCATGGCTTCTTATTTTCAAACCAGATGATGTTTGACTAGTACTGTGTGCCCAGCTTATCCAAAGGGAAAGACCGATTCCCTTCTGTTTAAGCGATGGCAAGTCCTGTTGGATGGGGTTAATAGGGACCTTCCCCACTACCTAGAGTAAGCCTCGCGTTTACTGTAAACGGAAAACGTTAGCATGAAAGTTGCGATACGCAAGCAAATGAAAGAACGTTTACATTTTAGCTCATTTTTTGGGCTGTTAAGCTGAAGATTCGAGGAACTTACGGAAGAATCAGAAAAATAGTCTACTGGTAGCCTACACTTGTTTGAAGGACTTTTAGGGCCACTGACGTATTTTTGGGGGTGCGTTGCTAAGGATGTAATGGTTAAGTAATTTGAGAGAATTTGGCATTATTTTGGTAATATTGCAAACTTTGGTAAGCCAATGACCCTAAGTATGACGTCATCATGCCACGCCCATGGTCACGTGACCAATAAAAGAAAACTCTAAACTTGTCTCCTTTCTGCGCAATTTGGGTATTTAATCGGTGGTTTGATAATTTGTATTCGTTTTTGCATCCAGCCAAGTATGGTTTTCTTTTTATTTTGAAAGATTTGAAAAAAACAATGCTTGACTATATTCTGTATTTGGGGGTAACGTGCCATGTAAAAAAATTAATTCAATTTAAAGACCACCGAAAATTTAGCTTTTTCTCAAACCGGAAGTCAGTTCGTTTACGCATGCGCAGTTGATCTGAGAACGACCGTGAGGAAGGGTAAGGAAAAACCTTCGATGGAAACAACAGTTCATGTGGTGACTTTAACTTGTGAGTGGATTTTCTTGTCAGCTCATGATATGATGACGTCAGCCACCGGAAGTAACATTTCACTTCCTTTGCAACGCCCAAAAAATCTGTCTGTGGGCCCTTAAGCCGATTTCCTTTTAAGTTCATAGTATTTCTGTTTTTTGTTATTTTTTGTTACCATTATCCAGTCTCAATTCCGTAGTCCGAAGTCTTAAGGCCACATTCGGTGACCCGATGATAGGGCAGGGTTACACGGACACGGTCGCGCATGCGCCTGGTTTTTTAATCGAAACTTGAAAACATCAGCCTGATGTTTTGAATTTTGGAAATGTGCAAACAATATGGAGGGGCGTTAGTAAAAATCCGGAACTCGACAAATTATGACAATTATTTGAAAAGAAAAACAACAGATTAACTACTGACTGACCGCAATGAGTGGAGGCTCGTGTCTCTTTCCCGCTAATTTGATTTTGGCCGAATTCAAACCCATAAAGCGACAGATATCAAAAATCTTAAAATTATATCAATGCACAAGGCGCATAATTTGATCATATTAGTGACGAGCAACGGGATAAAGAACAGGAAAGAGCACGAGGAAAGAGGCGACGAAATTTGAGAAGCCGAGGAACGAGAAGAAGAGAAGATTTCAGTGAAAATCAACGGAAAGCTGACAGAAATAGAGCGAGAGACAAAACACCTATTTACAACGGTTAGCTTTCAGGTAAGCTCTGAATGTTTTCCTTCTTTAATAAGCTTACATGCCTCGCTGCCTCACATATTTTGTAAAACTGGCTAAAAAAGGAAGAAGGCCTGACTAAACGTTTGCAATTCCGTGTTGACAGAGATTCTGACATATTTCAACAATCACCTTTATAGGCTTTATGTGAAATGGGTGTCTAGTTGTGAGCTGCCTTGTTTGACTGTGAACTTGCAGTCGAGTGAGCGAATTTACTACACTTTAGGTTGACGTTTTTGTAATGATCAGCGGTAGAATTTGTAAGGACATGCGCACTGCGCGCTGGAAGCCATGATGGATTAAACTGTTAGTATTCACTTCTGTGTCTGTGTTTTATCTGTTTACATCGACCTAAAGTTACGAGATTGTGATATGGTGTCAGAAGTAAAGCACGCACCGTAACCTCCGCCATTCTGATTGTGACATTTTATACCGAATACGAGTGGCAAATTCAAGTAATCAACTTCGGAGATCGGAGCACATGTCACAAGAAAACGTACCTACAACAAGTCAAGAGGTAAACTCACAAGAAATGGCTATGCACCTTCCACCTCCGGAACCACTTGATTTAAGCGGCGGTAATATCTCCAAAAATTGGAAGAAGTTTAAACAGAAGTTTACTAATTATGAAATTGTCACTGGAATAAACAAGAAAGAAAGTGCGACTAGAGTTGCCACGCTGCTAACAGCCATCGGCAATGATGCTATCGATGTTTTCAACACGATAGCGTGGGATGCAGAAGGTGATGACACAAAGATTGAAAAGGTATTACAGAAATTTGAAGAACACTGTGAACCAAAAAAGAATGTAGTTACGAAAGATACAAGATCTTCTCAAGGGCTCAAGAGAGCGGCGAAACTATCGACCAGTATGTGACTGTACTTAGAAAATTGAGTGAAACCTGTGAATTTGGAACACAAAGGAACTCTCTTATCAAAGATCGAATTGTGCTTGTTGTAAATAATTGCAAGACGAGGGAAAGATTGCTCAGAGTACAAGAACTGACCCTCGAAAAGCTCTAGACGTGGTTAGATCAGCGGAAATGACAGAAAAGCAACTTCAAGAACTGGAAAGTGACTCATCAGTACTTGGTATTGGCAAGGAGAGACAACATCATTTCCAAAGCACGTGCAGGTCACGAAAGAAAGTTCATGGGCATGAAGAAGAAACCAAAGAACACCACTGCAACACAAACCTGTTTTTTGGAGCCATCACCACCAAGGTTGAAGTTCAAAATGATGAATGTTTTGCCAGTGCAAGGACATGTTACACGACTTAAGCTAGACACAGGATCTCAAGTCAACATCTTACCTGTCAGAGAACTCAAGAAGATAATTGGAAGCAACCCATGCATGGATCCGTATACACACAAACTAGTCATCTACTCTGAAAACAAGCTAACAGTTCTTGGCACGGCAAAACTGCCCGTGAAGTACAAAGCAAATGTAGAAAAAGAGCTGACGTTCCACATAGTTGACACAAATCAACCAGGATCACGGGGACTCAGGTCTTCTCAAGACCTGGGTTTAATCAAAGTGGTGATGATGACTGACGCAGAGGAAGAACGATCCAAACTAGATGCCGATATGAAAAGTGACAAATCCCCACAGCAATTGAACGAAGAAGTCATGCAGAAGTATGCAAACGTTTTTACTGAATTGGGCCGTTTGGAGAAACCTTACCACATCCAAGTAGACCCCACAGTGACGCCGGTTGTGAACCCTCTCAGAACGATACCAGCAGCTCTAAGAGACAGGGTAAAGACAGAGTTGGAAGACATGGAGAAACTGAACGTGGAGTTATTTGTAAAGTAGAGGAACCCACCGACCGGGTGAGCTCTATGGCCATCGTTGAAAAGCCTGACGGACGTTTGCGCATCTGATTGGATCCCAGACAATTAAAGAAAGCCATTAAAAGAGAAACTTCCAAAAAAGAAATCTTCCAAAAGCGCATGAGCCAACACTTCAGTGATTTAGAACGTGCTGAAACTGACATAGATGACATCATAGTGCATGCAAAAACAGAAGTCAAACCTGATCAGCGTCTACACTCAGTCTTGGAACGCTGTGAAAAGATCAACTTAACATTAAACAAAGAAAAATGCGTCTTCAAGTGCAAAGAGGTTACATATATTGGTCACAAACTCACACAAGATGGAATCAAACCTGACGACAACACAGTCTGTGCCATTAACGAGATGCCAGCACCATCTGACAAAAAGGGAGTTGAGAGACTTCTTGGAACAGTGAATTACTAAGGAAAGTCTATTCCCAATTTGGCAACAGTCACTGAACCCATTAGAATTCTCCGAAGAAAGACATTTCGAGAGATTAAAGCAAAGACGGAGGTCCAGTTCTAAGGTTTTTTGATGTAAGGAAGCCTGTCACAATCAGCTGTGATGCCTCACCAACTGGGCTAGGGGCAATGTTACTCCAAGATGGATATCCAGCAGCCTATGCTTCAAGATCTTTAACTGAGGCAGAATCAAGATATTCCCAAATAGAAAAAGAACTTCTAGCAGTTCCGTTCAGCCTGGAGCGTTTCAATCAAACCACCAATGGGAAGAACGTGGCCATAGAATCAGATCACAAACCTCTCGAATTATGAAGTAACCCCTGGTTGCAGCACTACCAAGTTTACAAAGAATTCTACTGAGAGTAAAAAAGTACGACTACACGTTGGAATATAAACCAGGAAGGAGCTACAATCTTGGACAAAAAGGGTTGAGAATATTAAAAACAGGGGTTATTTTGCGCACTACGTCCTCAATATCGCACATTATTAGCGATCCCCCTCCCCCCTACAACCAATGTTGATAAGCCCAGGTTCGACATGCTTTGTTTCGTCTAGCAACATTGATCAGGGGGTTGGGGGGGGGGGGGGGTGGGGGCAAAAAGAGAGATTATTTTTCATACTCGTGATCGGAGTTTAGTCCAAAAGCAGATTTTTCTCAACAATTTTGTCCAAGATTGTAGTCCTCCCTGACATGCTCTCCCGAGCACCTGTCTCTCAAACCGTAGATGACAACATGGAAGAGGACATTGCGCTGCATGTTCACCTGGTAAGCCGTACGATGCCAGTCACAGAGTCCAAATTGGAAGAAATCAAACGTGCAAAAGCTGAAGAGCAATTAATGAGGACACTCTCCGAGACAATTAAGTATGGATTGCTAGAAACAAAGGTGCAAACACCAGTTAGTGTCCATGCATACTGGGATGTGCGAGATGAGTTGTCAGAACTGAATGGAGTAGTTCTCAGGGCTGAAAGAATTGTCATCCCTCCCTCTATGAGAAATAAAGGAAATGCTGGAGAGGATACACCAGGGTCACGTGGGTAGAGATACACTCTACTGGCCAGGAATGAACTCCCAAATTACCGACACAGTATCAGGATGCACGATATGCTTAGAACACCGAAAGCAAAACGCAATGGAGCCTATGATTCCTTCTCGTGTACCAAGCAAACCATGGGAATTGGTAGCCACAGACCTTTTCACATGGGACAAGTCTGAATATGTTATTATCGTGGATTACCACTCAAGATTTTTCGAAGTTGTAAAACTGCCAGACACCAAGAGCATCACGGTCATAACCCACATAAAGTCTGCATTTGCACGACATGGCATACCTTCTGAAGTGATCAGTGATAATGGCCCCCAATACTCTTCAAAGGAATTTGATTCATTTGCAAGATCATGGGAGTTCAAACACACCACTACCAGTCCACTAAACCCTCAAGCAAATGGTTTCGTTGAGAAAGCAGTTCAAACTGTGAAAAATCTGTTAACCAAAGCAAAGCAAGACAGCCGTGATCCATATCTCGCGTTACTGGAATACAGAAATACACCCATCGATGATGTTAGCTCGCCTGCTCAACTACTCATGAGCAGATGACTTCGGTCAATCATCCGCACAAGTGATGCCCTATTAAAACCAAGGGTCTTGGATTCCCACAAGGTTTTCGAGAAATTGGAGCTAAAGCAAAGGAAACAAAAGCACTATTTTGACCGGCAGACCAAAGCCCTCCCCGTTTTGGAGACAGGTGATCGGATAAGGGTGGAAATGGGGAACAGTTGGAAACCGGGAAGAGTCGTGCAACACGCAGAAACGCCCAGATCTTACGAAATCCAAACAGATGAAGGAAAAAAATACCGTCGAAATCGAAGAATGTTGAAAAAAATCTCTAGAAGACAATCTTTCATCACTAGACAGCCCATTTGCTTCTAACTCACCGACAACCAGTACACACGAATGCCCACATTCCAAGGAACCGGTGAACAAAGTGAACCCAGATAAAGATATCTACAGATAAAGATATTGAAGAGACAACCAGGACTTCCAGTGGTAGAGTTGTTCGGAAGCCACTGCGTTTCAAGTGAAGAGCAATCTGTAAGTATTGACGTTGGCAGTTTTGAACAGTTGCATGAATTTGCTAGTTGTTGTTGCTGTGTGACTCAATGACGTTTATAAAGATTTTTATCTTTCTTTTTATTGCATGTTTGTTTTTTTTTCTTTTAAGGGGAAGGTTGTAATATGATCAGCGGTAGAATTTGCAAGGACATGCGCACTGCGCGTGGTCTGGAAGCCATGATGGATTAAACTGTTAGTATTCACTTTGTATCTGTTCCAATTAGTAATGATTTTTGCTGTTGTTTTGAACTGAAGAGAGAGGGAGTAAAGATTGTCAGTCAAACGGAAAATGTTGTGAAAGAGATAACTGTGCATGAAGTTCCAGTTTTAGTTGTTGATTAAAATTATTAGTTATTGTTTGCAAGGCTTGTTTGTTTACTGCTGTCAGCTCAGAGGTGTTGATCTGTTTGATCACTGTAAACTGTACACACTAATGATGATCACTTTTTCATTTTATATAGAAGCATAATTATTTCCATGAACACCATATTGCTTTCTGGGGTTAGAAACGGGAGCTCCGCTTTTAGGCTTAGCTAAATCTACATATTTTTTATATATCATTTCGTTCGTTAATATTGGGAGAATTCTAAAATTATGTAATTAGCCCGCTAAGATCTGTTACTGAACCATCGATAACCGGATATTGCATGGCTTGCGACAAAAACACTGGCTTCCTTGTTTAATACATATTTCCCCGTTATTCTGTCACGTAGTCTTCCCTGGTTTAGTGGTCATCACCATTGCCTTTGAATTAAGAGATACCGAATTCGAATCGTACCTAGACTGACTTCTCCATAGCCAAATCCTCAGTATGCTTTGTTCCTTCAAACAAAGTCATAAGAGGATTTTCGTCCTTTCATGACAACCAGTAACCTGCCATTTCATATAAACCCGTTCCCCTTTTTTTTCATTTCATTTCATTTATTTATTTCCCCATTTACTTAGAGAATTACAAGGTCTAAAAAGCTCACTACATGAAATAAACGGAGAAGGGCAACGATATAGGTAAACTAGTTAGATGCCCTTTAAATTAAGTTACATTTTATTTTAAGATAAAAGATAATTACGATAAGCGAAAGGAAAGGAGGAACACATAGTTAAGGGGTGCAGTAGTTAGTACTGAGCAAAATAATTCTGAAAAAGATATCTTTTAAATAGATGTTTATTTGACAAACTACGAATGAATAGAGGAATATCGTTCCAATAATAACATCCAATAATTGTCGGGCAGAATTTCCTTATATTTGTTCTAAAGGAACTGGGATTTAGATACTGTAAGGATGTGCTTCGAGTAGTATAATTATGTTGCTCAGATACAAAAGATAGAGTAAGATTTGATGGTTTGTTATTTACGATAAGATCATAAAATAGTTGACAAGTTTTTAACTTCACAATATCAGGAAATTTAATTAGGCCAAGATTAACATAATGGGGAGTAATATGCTCACGAAGTGGTACCTCATTGATGATTCTTAAAGCTTTGTTTTGCAGCTTTACCACTTGAGATATGGCAGCTTCGTAGTTATTACCCCACAATACGCAGCCATAAGTTAAATAAGGATATATAAGTGCATAATAGATACTTGTTAAAGATTTGTTGGGTACATGACGTTTTAATTTTGCAATAATATTTATGCTTTTACTGATTTTACTACTAATATAATCAATATGATGGTGCCATGATAGGGAACAATCAATAATTAATCCTAAGTAGTTAACACTGTGAGACTGTTCAAGATACTGATCCGCTAGTTTAAGAGGGGTGTATAAATTATAATTAAGTTTTTGCCGTGGTTGGAATACTATATATTTTGTCTTAGTTAAATTTAAAGTTAGCTTATTTGAGCATAGCCAGTCATAAATAGTGGGTAATTCAGAGTTTATTAGGTGTAGCAATGCATCGAGATCCCTACCAGTCGCAGTCAAGGAGGTATCATCGGCAAATAGTCTTAAGGAAAAATAATTAGTTGCATTTACTATATCATTTATGTAAACTAAGAAAAGAAAAGGACCCAAGATCGACCCTTGTGGCACTCCTGAATTTACGGAAAGAAGACTAGACTCAGCTCCATTAACATACACTCTTTGCTTCCTTTTGATTAAATAGGACCTAAACCATTGGTTTTCAACATCTCTTATTCCATAAAAATTTAGTTTAGACAACAGAATCGAGTAAGTTTGATTGATTTCCGCAGACCTCCGGTTATCCAAGGTTTATTAGTCTTGCCTTTAATTTTGATCGATTTGAGTGGTGCATGTCGATTACTAATCTTATTAAAGGAATGTAGGAATCTGGTCAAACTTTCATTCGCATCATTACACTTAAATACAGGCGACCAGTCTTCGCACCTCAGTGCATCACAGAAAGCATTTTTATCAAACTTTTTAAAATCTCTAACTTCAATTATATCGGGAAAGGGGCTTAGTGTGGGATCATAAGAAAAAGTAAAAACAGGCAAATGGTCGGCTATCTCGACTGCAATGCTACCGCTCGAACTTGAAGATACGAAATTGGAGTGTATATGATCTATGCAACTTATTGTTGTCTCGGTACTACGTGTAGCTTCAAATATCAGGGGATTAAAGCCTTCAGAATGAATCAGATTGAGGTATTCTTTTGCAATTGCGCTTCTAACAAGTGTGTTAATATTAATATCACCTAAAATTAGGCACTTTCGCTTAGACAAAAAAATGGCATGTAGAACATGTTCAAATTGCTCGAGAAATTCACGTTGAGATCTGCCAGGAGGATTATAAATAACGCCAATTAACAAGTCATTTGTCTCTACCCAGATATTTTCAATACAATCCATCTTTAAATCATTTCTCAGAGAATAATCAAAGCTTGATTTTAAGTATAATGCAACCCCGCCCCCAGTTGAAAACAAGCGATTGTCCATTAGCATGTTATAACCCTGAATATCAAAACAGTCTGTATCAACTTGAGGCGCAATCCACGTTTCTGAGCAAGCAATTAGATCGAACTGAATGGATATGGTATCTAAAAAAGTACATAGCTCATTATAATGTTTGTTTAAGCTTCTAATGTTTAGATGGAGAGCCGACAGTTGCGGTCGGACTACACTAGAAAGTTCATTTAACTCCTCAACAGTGTATATACCATGATCATTAAAAGACTGTATGTTCAAATCTGGGTCATTCGCATCACTATTCATCAGTCAATCTGAAATTAATCTATAAGTTTTGTGGCTCAAGCTTGGAAATAACTACAAATTTCAACAAACCTGACCATAAAATAAGCATCTAGGTATTTCCATATATAGCTCCATCTATGTAAAGTTTCCCTCGATGAAATCTCGGTTTTTTTCCACTTTCAAAAGCTACTTTCATCACATCCTTAAGCTTTTTCTTCTTTTCTCTGTCCTCCCAAATTAGATCTTCAGTCACCCAAACACCATCTTGGAGATCACGCTTCTTTTGAAGGACTCTCAACCTTTCCGGACGATAAAGAAACTTGCATATTATCGTTCTAGGTTTATTGTCACTTCGGGGACCAATTCGATGAGCATTTTCTATTACTGGTTCGATATTAAGCTGATTAGATAAGATGTCACGGATTTTTTGGCGACAGTCCTCGCTAGGAGATTCAGCAACATTATTGAAACGAAGATTGTATTCTCGCGAATACCTCTCAAGGGACAGGAGTCGTTCATACAGGTCTTCAACTTGCTTCGCATAATTGTTGACAGTGCATTCAACTTCATCTACTTTACATCTTGCATCGTGGAGCTCGCCCTTGAGTCCCTCTAGGCTTTCATTAAGAGTGTTAAACTTTTTGGATATCGCGTCCAAGGCTACTTCATTCCCCCGAACAGCCAAATTTTGCAGCCATCTTTTGCAGCCATCTTGTTCGACGACCACTGACCCGTTCCCCTTCTGTAGGCATTGTGGTTTTCATCCCCCTTCAAAATCGGCCCCGAGATTATTACATCTGACTGTATTCCTTTGCTCCGGGATCACACGGGGACCATAATGCAGATCCTTAAGGCGTATTTTTATACTCTCGGCCAGATCACGTTAAGCTGTACCTTAGAAATGCAAGACTGCCAGATATGGTAATTAGAGGGGCCAGCTTACTTTGTTCATTTCGTTTCCAAAAACGACTTATTCGCTTGAGGTGGTTTAAGTAAACCTGCTTTCTGTTTGTACTCAATACGATCTTTCTACGATAAACCACACTGACGAAGGCCCAACTAAATTCGCCATTGAGAAAAAGGAAAAGGCACAAAGGATAAAGTACGCTCGGTCGTATGCTCTGACCATGGAGTTCAAAGAACTCCTGGGAAGCCACCTATCGTATTTAGGTTCTTAATTACACGTTGTCCCGATAGTCTGTGGGCTCGACAATGTCATGGACCGCCAAGTGACAATGCAACTACTGACGGTGAGATTCCCTCCCAGGGTTTGGTGGGATCCGCGTCGTCAAACCCGCAGTCGAATCCTGCCGGGAACTCTGCTTTCGCCCGTTGCCAAGCAACTTGCTTTATTACATTTAACACCCATTCTACGAGGGCGCACCGGATATGAAGTGATAGATATCCAGCAAGCCCGAGTAGAATAATTGTTTTATTAAAATCTCCAGGATCAACAACTCTTCCACGGATTGTCGACTAGAGCATTGATTTCTGCGTCGGTCAATTCCGGTCCCAAACGGCCATT
>NC_090887.1:4584893-4599893 GCF_036669925.1 Montipora capricornis
GAATATTTTTTGGCCGCCATTTATGCATTCGGTCTATCCAGTTCACTGAAGCATGCTACAGTCCCAGGAGTAAATGATTAGATTTCGTTTCCAAAAAGCGTCCGACTTATTCGCTTGAGGTGGTTTAAGTATACCCAAGGGAGACGGGACCTCCGGCTTACAGTCGTTATCCGAGAAGACTCTAGAGTCTAACCATTGGCAGATGGCGTTGCAAAGGCAGCACTCCTCCTGAGTGTTGGTCCGGCCGGACTTGAACTCACGACCTCCCGCGTAACAGCCCGGTGCTCAACCAAATGAGCCAAACGGTCTTGATTATTCGGAAGTGAAGTTTGGAAGTGCAGTGTAACAACTTCGTCGCCCCATTGGTGAAATATGTTTAGAAGGGAAAACGAAACGGCCCTACAATTTCCCTAGGGTTCTGCTTTTGAAATTCCATCCTCTGCTTATAGATTATTATGAAAATTTCATCTTTTTGTAAATTGCCTCAAGGAAAAATCGATCGCACAAAAAAACGCAATTTTCCCAAGGTAAACTTTACTTTTATCGAAGAAAACTACCCCGCGTAACCCCGCCTAGAACGGCAGTGTTCACTGGAACATGCATCAACGCCACAACACGACGGATTCAAACGAGTAAGAAAAAGGTGTATTCACTGGCCTCGTAAGAGCTTTTTTACTTCATGGCTCATTTATCTTTCCTTTTCTAATAAGGGCGTGGCAATGTGGATCCGTGAGCATTTGACGAGAACCTTTTAGCGGTTTCCAACCCGGCATTCCAATTATACCAATCTAATTCCTCGAGGTAATAATAGCGACACGATTACGCGACTTTATATCCATATGACGTTTTTTTTAAAATGACACACCTTTCACTTGTTACAATAAGCTCATCATAACTAGCGCCAGCCCAGCAACATGAGGTTACTATCCGTACGGGAAGATCCACATAACTCAGACATCTCCCAGTGTCGGGATCATACCGAATTATCTGAGGTTCAACAACAACATAATAACTTGGTTGCATTCCAAAAAGAGAAGGTTTTTTTAAACATGCTACTTAATGATATCACACAAGATGACACGGCCCTGCGCTGATGTTAGCTTGGGACCAAGCTCTTTGGGTGGAGGGGGTTGCTAACATAACAGGGGAACAGCGAGCGCCACTGTTTTCCAAAAAATGGTCTTTTTGCCGTAAGAAATATATTTTCTGAGCAAAAGGTCATCGCAATTAAGGACGAAAACTAAGCAGTTGCAACGATGCCTAATGCAATTCAGGCCGTATAATCATGTTGCACTTGGCATATTTTACCTTCGAAATGTGAGTCTATAGAAAAATATGAAAAATCGACTGAAAGTAGAAAACAAGAAATGAAACAGTGCTAGGCATATTTGGTGTCAAGACAGAACTCTGACAGTTTATCAAAATAACTAAAATCAAATCGTTCCGCCACATCACGCCGCATGAGTGTCTAACCGACACTATTCTCACAGGGAAAGTGGAGAACAAAAGGGGCACAGGTTAGGCAATGGACAGACAACATCAAAGACTGGACCGGAGAGACTCTGACGCAGTGCTGTCACCTCTACCATGACAGCGACCGGCCTAGACCTGAACACAGGGAGGGTACCAAAGCTAGGCAAGGTGAGGCTAACATTTCTCACGCAAAAAAAGCTATCAAGCCGTCTCTAAGCTGATCACTTCCGACTTCGAGTTTGCTTTTGTATCATGTAAGAGGTGAAAGTATGATGGAGGATGGCTGTGATGATCCTTAGCTTCGAGAATTGTTTTTTTTTTTTAAGGCAATTCAAATACACGAGTGGCACACATACCGTATAAGTAGAACAAAAGGGATGGCCATGAGTGTTGACCGCTAAATTTGTGACCTCACAGCCACCTTCAACCGACTCACGCATGCGTACTAAAGAACAATAGCACAACCTATCGTGCTACGGACCCCCTTGCCCTAACAACAATCATAGAAACAATTACCTGGCACACAAAGCAGATCTTAAGCCATAGTGGTATTACTTCTCCTTTAGGCAATAAACAGACTTACTTTCCATCCGTTGTAAATAGCAACCCATAACATTCCCTCAACATCGATAGTCATTCCATCAGGATGCTGAAAGCACAAGACCACACACAAGTACAAAGTCATGTTTGCAGAGAAACTTCGCTATCGCAAAAGGTTAATGCTCCAAACATCTGTTCACGAATCTTTCTTACGGTGGTTGATTTACTTTTATCAACCTTCGTTTTAAGCAAACTTTTACAGAAGCAAAAATGTTCATTCCACGTTCTGAAGACAACATACGCAAAAATATGGTCAACTATAATGTAACAATTTAGTTCGACTGGAATCGAAAATGAAGGAAATGTCAAACAGGCTACAAAGATCAAGACTAGGCAGCCTATGCTGAACAGCGACGAGGGACTTGAACTTCCAAAGATCTATGATGCTGTACTCCCATAAAAGACCAAACTGAATAAATGATTACAGACCTTAGTGCTGTGAACCACTCCCATTCAAACAGATCGATGAAGGCTGAGCAATTCTGCCGAAATCTCTCGATTCCAATCACGCTAAAATTATTACATGTACGTTCTACTCATATTTTTTTCTGGACATGGCACACTTGTTTGAAGAGAGTTTTATTTCAAGTTTATTCTCCCTCTTAACAGCCAGGAGCCATAAAGTATGACCGCTTTAAATTAATCACACAGCAAAGAAAAGCCATCGTCGGCTTCTTTCTACACCTGTCTGCAAGGCTGAAAGGACGAATCAAGAAAAAAAATATTGGTACCTTCAAAAAACACTGTTTAAGTCCTTCTCTGACTAATGGTTAAATTAATTTTGTCCTTGTAGTCCCCAATTTAACTCTATCACTCTATCATGGACAACTGCAAGTTCCTTTGTTTACTTGGGTTTCTTAACGCTGCTGAGTTTACAGTGTATTTCAAATGTTACTTAAATATAAATAAACACTGTGCGGCCCCACAAGCTTCTATGATATCGCCAGGCCCCTGCCCAGATGTTCATTGCACGGATAACTTTATCGAGGAGATACACTGTAAGTCACTATCCAGAGTATAAAAATTATATACTTCCGGGTAAACTTTGGCCAAAACTTTCTTGCAAACCTTTTAACAAGATGTGCTTCAACGAGCGTGCATATTTACACTTACGAGGGCAAAATACTCAAATTTTGGCAGAGATTGAAACTGACGCACAGTGACTTATCCACCGGATAGAGCGGTTTTCAATAGAGTGTCGAAAGTAATTAGCGAATTACTTTGGTTTTGCATTACCTCACTCAGTGATTGGTTCAAAATTCTCGCGCCACTTTTTCAACCAATCAGAAGTTAAACCAAAACCAATCGTGGCTTGCGCGTGCACATTTTCCCGCGCTTTGTGCCGGCTACGTGTAATTACTTCGAGTTTTCATTGGTTTACTGGATTGTCTCCGCCCTTTTTGATTGGCCAAAGTAATTACTTTGGTTTTGGTTTTACGACACTCATTTGAAAACCGCTCAAAACGTATCCGGCCATTGAACTGGGGCCTGACCAATAAAACGAATGTATCTTCATTGGAGGTTCTCTTTCCTGAGCGGTGTCATGCATAAGCAGTGCGGACACACTCAGCTATGAAGGAATGTAAGGTTTTTGCCTCAGATATCATTTAGTTTTGGAAAGGGTTTACAGCCAGAACTGGGAGGCGGTTTGGAGGCAAAACCCTACAATATGAGGACCATACCCCGATGGCAGGATCAACGTTGATAACTGTTCTCCTGTTGAAAAGAGCTCCACTTGTTTCGTCATAATCAAACGCGTCTATTTTTCTGCGGAAAAACGTGCAAAATTAGCGAGAAGGTAACATACAAATAATTTTCCATATATTTTTAATTAAATTGTTATTATTAGTTGTCATATACAATAGGATTGGTCCTCACTGAGTAGCATTTACAACCTACAGGGTTCCAATCACATTGAATAAAGCTTTTTTTGCCTTCTTCCTTCTTTAGTGTATCCTGGGGCCAAGGAAATGGGAAGCAGATGGGAAGGAAAGCAAGAAGAAAGGGTACAGTGAGTCGGTTTGGCCCTTCCCCCCACAAACTGGCTCACGGAAATGCATTTCAGCAGATTTACCTATCAGCAGTATCCACATGATAGAATATTCTCTTGCCTGTATCCCAAGCAATACCATTCGATATCGAGATCTGGGAAAAAAACCATGGACCTGACCGTGAAAACAAATATTCTTTCAAATCTAAATAGGATGCGAGTCACACGACACTTATCTCTCAGGGTTTCGGTTAAAATTTTGAAGCAGTTACATTTGTACCAACTGGGTGCCATAAAACCTAAAAGATTAAAGTAATTACTTGGACTAATCACAACAGAGAAAAGACAAAAATTCAATGGCATAACACTAAGCATTTAATAAATGCACATGTTAATAAGCACGGGGAAACATGCTTGCCTCTGACTAGTACTGGTTGTAAATTTGCTTCAGAGGGAAATGTTGTTAACCCATTTACACATAAAGGGCCTCTAGTTGATGAGTAAAATCATCTGGTGTAGAGTAAAATCTATGTCGCTGTCCTACACTGTACACCAAAGCAAAAATTTTGTGCATTTACTTTTGACACCTAAATTATAGAAAAAAAACCTCTGCACTTTCCAACACTGGTTACCTTATCCACATGGCTTTGAACCTTGTAATCATAATTTAATGAATACTGAAAATATAACAAAGAGATACATTTCAGTTATTCACATTCACATGTAACCTTGACCATTTTAAGATAAGGTTCAAGTACAATAAACATGTATGAGCAATACAAGATCTTCAAAATCTGTAAAGCAATACTAACCAATGATCCTTGATGTGGTACAACCTTGGTGGGAATTGGTTCTGGGCCCATGGAGCCTACAAATTAAAAAAAGCAGAGAAAACAGCCTACTCTAAATAATACTGCAGTTATGAGAAGGATGTGAGGCTGTTACCTGGCGATGGGTGAATCAAATATGAAATAACACTAACTGATCATTTGAAACTAATGAAACAAATGATTATAATCATCTGGAAGTTGCATGATTCCCACTTGGGTCCACACAGAATGTAGGTTCTTGGCCAGTTATATTCATGACAGCAAAAACAATAATATGTTTTCGTATGTTGCTGATGAACAAATCTTTATTTTCTCACTCCTCTTCTCAGAGCATTGTGGCAAGATGCTGAATATGGTATCAGTATGGTAGCAGTAATTTCCAGCACCATCATTTTACCCAACAGGGGCACTGAAAAGTGTGTTCATCTACCTGCCCAGAAGCGCCCAGCCTGAAAATAAAAATTGATGTTACATAATATCACTTAAAATCACTCGTTGTTATGCAAAATAAATTAACTGACGTAACAAAGAGAATAATTATCATTACTAACTGGGTCACATTTTCCATCATTGAAACGATTTCCTGGTTTGTCACCTGAAAGTAGTCAACACAAAGTCATGTCATGAAAAACAAAGACACTCTAATCATGTGAATAAAAAAGCGAACAGTACAGGATTTAAACCTTTAAATTACAGCCAGCAATGACGAACAAAATTATACTAAAACCATTATGAAGGTAAGAAAAGATACCAAAACAAATTAAGCAGCACAATTCCATACGGTAGGTCACAAACTAACCATCGATTGAGGCTACTATTTCTTGCTTCCCTGTCTTAAAACAAAAACAAAAACAGGAATTATTGATGAGCAACTTAATTTGAAAGTGTATTGCAATTGTCTCTGAATAATTAACACACTTCAGATTTGCCTAGATACGTCCCTGAAAAAGGAAGTTAATATAAGTAGTCACATTAATTAGCAGATCTACCTCTTGCTAATCTTATTTATCACGTCAAAAAAGCCACTTCGTAAAACAACAAGAATTGGTCAACACCTGATTATAGGCACTATTGTGGCATTCAGGTGAAAACTCATTTGGTCAAATCTCAAGGTTGCACTTCCCTTTTTTGGTTATTTATTTGCTAGAGCAGATTGAAGTTTGATGATGATGATGTGGAATTGCTACAGTGTACGTGTACATGTATATCCACCCACCCATACACTCACAAAGGACAGCCACAACACCAGGAACTCCATCCCTTACTGTTCTTGAATAGTGTGTGGGCTTTTTTATGTACAGTATATGAAATGGTGACAATGGAACCCACTGGAAACTCGGAAAAATCCGAGCCCCAGATGAGATTTGAACCCACGACCATCCGTGATCTAGTTGGATGCTCTAACCACTGAGCTACTAGAGACACTATGGTGAGCAAGGTCGAAATGAGGGTCTTTGACTCAAGCTGCATCACGCAGCTACAGAGTCAAATAATGGCAGCATAGCTCATAACTGCATCACGCAGTCATATTAAAGCCTATCTATGATGCGGCCAACCAACCACCCAAGTGAGCAAATGTGAGAATTATATACACAGTAAACGACAATGACAATGGAACCCACTGGGGCTCTTCTGACTTTTCCGAGTTTCCAGTGGGTTCCATTGTCACCATTTTATTTACTGTGTATATCATTCTCACATTTGCTCACTTGGGTGGTTGGTTGGCCGCATCGTAGATATGCTTTAATGTGACTGCATGATGCAGTTATGAGCTATGCAGCCGTTATTTGACTCTGTAGCTGCGATTAATATTAAAGAAAAGTAAACTGTCAATTTCTTCCTGTGTTCACACTTTCCTTTCTCTTTGAAAAGGTAACTGCCATCTATGCACAATAACAAACCTCTAAGTCCAGGAAAATAAAATCTCTTTTTGCTGCTACAACTAATGATCCACCCTTTTTTCTTGGGACAGCTTCAAGAAAAAACAACTAACATAAGACCGAAGCATCTCAGCAACGGACATGATCAGTATAAGAACCAGCATTTGAATATAGTAGTAGTAGTAACTAGTAGTAGTGGTAGTAGGTCCTCAGTGTTGAAAGAATTAGAGAAGTGGATTAAAGTCCTTTCTTTTGATGTTGGAACAGTATTCTTACAAAAGACAACCTTATCAGGAACAGCTAGGATTTTGAGGAAAGTGCTTGACACTTACATTATGGAAAGAAGTTCTGTGGGACCCTTGGCTGTTAGTTATGGCCCGCTCTCACAGGATAACAATAAGGCATTACATCAGCTTGTGACCAATAACACTACTTAATAACCGAGAGTGAAGTTGTTACAGCAAAATCTCAAACTGAGGCCTGCCTTGCCGTGCTGATCAAGCGATAGCAAGGTCACTACAGCTAGGCCGAAGTTTGAGATTTTAGATTATATGTGAGATTAGATTATAAGTGAGGTGCACATATACACCTTATTCCAAAATGGCCACAGTGTCAGTGTTCTTTTGTTTGATTGCAAGTTGGCCCTTTTGGCCTTGTTCAAGGTCAAATAAGGGTATTCTTTTGAATTTTACGTTTGAAAGTGAGGCCAAAAGGGCCAATTTGCAAGGAAACAAAAGAATACTAAAATGGCAGCCATTTTGGAATTAGGTGTATACTGCACAAAGACATAAATATTTACATGTGAGACAGGTTATATGTGAGAAGAAATTACCTGAAATTACATGAAGGCAAAAAGGAAACTACATGTACTTCTGTGCTATACTATGCACAGAAAGAAAAAAAAAACCCTGAATCATCCTGTGTATTGGATTAGCATTTTTTAAAGTAGATCCAATACAATTGCTAGCAATCTGTGATCACAACCCTTAAAAATTTCATATCTTCAATAAAATTCAAAATTTCAACAAACCCATCTGTGACATTTATGCTAATGAAGTTCATTGTCTGATCAAGTAAACTTTATTCGTTCAAAATGTATCGTGCATTGGGTTTAGGGTTCCTTCTGTTGTGGTCACATGACTTCGACAAATATGGCCAACGTCCATTAACTGAGAGTGTTCACCAATAAACCATGTATGGCCTACGGGTAGTCTATTGCTGTTTTACAACCTGAGAAAGGGCCCATGGAAGTTTACATAGTAACTGGGCCTGCAGTTAAGAAGAACCCCTTTAAGTGGTCCCACTGATGACTAAAGGTTATTATAAAATAATTGGGTATAGTACACACACTCTCATTGGTCAATAGCTGTGTTTAGATGAAAGTATGGAAACACGGCTGTGACATCACACGAATCTTGATTGGTTATGTATTGTCACATGCGCGTTTTGATTGGCTGGTAGGAAATATGAGCGTGTATCAAGAGAATATGTTTCAATCAAGAAGTAGAAACCAGCATTTTCCTTCATTTGTTGGGGAAGTTGGGAGAATTCTTGACAGTTATGCAAACCCTTGACTGCGCCTCAGGTTTGCATAACTCTCTTGAATTCTCCTAGCTCCCCCTCGTGTTTAGATGAGGCTATGGAAACACGGAAAATGTCCTCTATTGCTTAAAATAGTGTGGCATTAAACTGACTAAATTCTGTAAGTCTCACTCTCAGGAGAGAAAGATTTCTAAGTGGACCAAGATGTTGTTAAAGGGGGCATGGCTTTTGAGTGTACGTACATGTACTGTTACAGTAACTTTCGTTAATAAACACTTAAACACATCATCAGAAGCAGGCATCTCATTTATTAATGGAAACAGAGAGGCTGTTACATTATCATAAAGAAAGATCAGTTTCAAAAGCAAGGTTGACAGAGATGCCTTCAAAGTGGCTTAATACAGTACTAGTTACAGTAACTACAACACATTAAATTAAGTCCATAAGCCCCAACCCTTCCCCCTCAACCAGAGCTTTGTACAAGGGGTCATCAGGGTTTCAGGGTTAACTTCCACACTGCCAAACTTCCACTGACACTTCCACACTTCAACTCGATGTAAACTCGATGTAACAATTACTTGTGAGTAAATTTCTCGCATTTGCATTCCTTTGTGATGACGAATTCTGTGCTCTTCTACCCGAAGTAAAAGCCATTTTTTAATTATCATTACAATATAAATTGTATGGAAATGCTTTGGATAGTGTGAATAAAGAATTAAAGTGATTTGAATTGAGTGCTAGGCACTGGGCAAGTTGATCATTTTGTGTATAATTATGACTTTGTCCTGTTGTTTTTCTTTATCCCCTTTCTTTGCTCCTTTGGCCCCTTTTGTCTTCCCATGCACCTTCAGTATAATGCTATCAGCTAAAGTAGCCTACCTCAAATAATCTAAGCACGGCTTTCAAGTTCTTGTTTAAAGAACAGTCCTATCCTCTCTATCTACTTTCTTTTTACAAAAAATGACAAATTCCTAGGTACAACCCTAAACCCTAAACCCTTAGCCCTAACTCCCAAACTTCCTTCCACACTTCCACACCTCAACTCAATGTCAATTCGATGCAATAATTATTTTTTATGTGTTTAGGGTTATGTTTAACTTCCACACTGCCAAACTTCCACACTTCCACACTGCCAAACTTCCACACGTCCACACTTCAACTTGATGTGAACTCTATGTAATTTGATTATTTGTGAGTAAATTTCTCGCATTTGCATTCCTTTGTGATGACGCGTTCTGTGCTCTTTAACCCAAAGTAAAAGTCTTAAAAAACTCCCTGACAACCACTCATAGGGTTTGTAGCCATGTGTAATTAGCAAAAGAAACAAGAATAAAAAAATTAATAAGCCTTACCTGCTCCTACCGGTCCATCAAAATTGTATTTTTCATCCTGAAAATACTTTTAGTAAGTAAATAAGCAGCGACAAGTTATTTTAAACGAAGCCTTCTAAAGCTCCCTCAGGATCTAAATACAAAATTGAAAATTGAAAAGAACCAGTGAAACATGCAGTACATTTTTGTACTTTTAAAATTGAAAGGAAAGCGTGTTTTTGCAAATTCCCAAGCCCCCAGCTGACCTCCTTGGCAAATGCCCAACCCTGGGGAAGCAAAAGTGAAAAAATCCCCACGGAGTATTAAGCGGCCATTAAACATAACATGATGACTAAAGTTCAAGTTCTCATCAACAGACACCCCCAGTATCTCTATAGCTATGTCATGTTTGAAGGAAGTCTCAATCACTGTTGCAATGTGTACTTTCTCATGCTTATGGCTACTGATCAGCATTTGACTTTCCCTGAGGGTGTAAACTGCAGGGTGCAGGATAGGGTTGCAGGTCATTCTTTAACCATGGCTGAAACAACCCAATCCCTTGCTAATCCTAACATTAGGCCGAAACACCCTCCAAGATATTCTTTGAGAGATGCCCAGCGCTCAGACTAGATTCAATAAACACAGGTCACATTCCACAGGTCACTCATTGCAGGTCATTGTTTTACCTTTTTGAAAGTAACCCAAAACCCTCAATTTGGCTAACCCTAGGCCTAAAAACCAACCTTAGGCCTAGGCTTAGCTCAGTTGGTTGAGCACCGGGCTGCCATGCTCAGGGTCTTTAAATAACTGAGGAGAAAGTGCTGCCTTTGTAATTACATCCGCAAATGGTTAGACTTTCAAGTCTTCTCGGATAAGGATGATAAGCCGGAGGTCCCATCTCACAAATAACTTCCATGTTCATTAGTTCCCTGTGGGACGTTAAAGAACCCACACACTATTCGAGAAGAGTAGGGGATGAAGTTCCCGGTGTTGTGGCTGTTCTCTGTGTGTACATGTATGTGGGTGGGTGGGTATAGCAGGTCCACATCAGCTGAATAGTTGCCAAAACTTCAACCTGCTTAAACAAATAAATAACAAACAAACAAAATTGAGGGTTTTGGTTACTTTCCAAAACGTGAAACAATGACCTGCAACGAGTGACCTGTGGACTGTGACCTGTGTTTTAGACCCGCCGGATTCAATCGGTTGTGCATGCAATCACGTTAACAATGCAATTTTTCTTGGTGCAATAACAGACCAAACGGTCGACTCTACTGGAGATTTTAGCAGTTTCGATTCGAAGCAATAAAAAATGATTGCGTGACACTGCACGAAAGCTTACCTGAGCAATCAATTTATGACAGCGCAACCAACGTAGAACTGAACATACCTTACCTTTCCCGTTATTGGATCAAGCAGATGAACGCTCTGCCCAAATATGTCCACCCATATTAACCTTCGAGTGCTTTCGTCCCAATGAGGTCCCTCTCCAAGTTGTGCACATCTCTCTTTCACAACAGAAATCTCACAGGCAACGGCCGCCATTTTGAAAGTCATTTTGAAAGTCAAAGTCAAAAGGTTTTTGGGTAATAGTCCAGCTGCTGACTCCACTGTTAAGGGGCTCAAACCGGTTTCCACACTTGAAAGAAACATTCTCATATAGAAGGATTGACACTACAACATTTTATCACTTAACAGCAATGTTATGGTACCATGTCAAACACCAATTATTGCTTAACAAGATGCAGTCATTTTTGTGACGCAAAACGTTACCGTGGCAACAGGAAAGCCCTGTAATAACACCCCATATTTTGGCTTTAGCTGCTCATATCTCAAAAACGAACTCGGTGACCCCCATTTTTATTTCTGAAATGTAATCAACATGCCAGAATAAAACGTTCTGCAAAGTTTAAAAAAATTATGTGGAGCAGATTCAGAGCCACCTTAAATAGTTGAAAATTTAAGATAGCTCTGAATCTACTCCACGGAATTCTTTTAAACTTTGCAGAGAGTTTAACCTTGGCTTGCTGATTACTTTTGTGCGATAAAAAATTTGGGTCACGGAGTTCGTTTTTCAGATATGAGCAACTAAAGCTAAAATAGAGGGTGTTTTTGCAAGGCTTTCTTATTACCATGGTAACTTGTTATGTCACAAAAATGACTGCATCTTGTTAAGCAATAATTGATGTTTTACATGGCACCATAATATTGCTGTTACGTGATAAAGTATTGCAGTGTCAATCCTTTTAATAACAAGGTCTCCCTAAAAGTGTTGAAACTGGTTTGAGCCACCTCGAATTTCAAGAGAACTTGTTAGTAGAAGGATTGACACTACAACGCTTTATTACGTAACAGCAATGTTATGGTACCATGTGAACATCAATTATTGCTGAACAAGATGCAGTCATTTTTGTGACGTAACAAGTTACCATGGCAACAAGAAAGCCTTGCAAAAACACCCTATATTTTGGCTTGGGTTACTCATATCTGAAAAATAAACTCATCTTTTTATTGCACAAAAGTGATCAGCAGGCCAAGATGAAACTCTCTGCAAAGTTTAAAAAACTCTGTGTAGCGGATTCAGAGCCACCTGAGCTGATTGAAAATTTGTAATGCACATGTCGACAAATTACCAATGTGGCTTCTGCATGGAAACGAGGCTTAGACTAATCATGGCTATTTTAGAGAGTTTTCTAAACGTAATTTGTTATTTTTCTCGCTCGTTAACAAAAGGCTACCTTCGATATTACAAAAGAGTGACAAGTGGCTGATCACGTGACCATTTTTTTAAAAATGAGAAACGACATTTGTTAACAGTGTTGTTACACAGAATTCTAGCTAAATATCCGAAGAAATGTTTTATTGTAACGCATTTCCTTTGTCTTGTTATAGAGTTACTTTAACACACTGCAACAGACTTCACATCGGATAAAGTGCATATAGGGTTCAACATGAAATCTAGGCTGACACAAACTTCACATTTCTAGAGCCTGTCTAGAATGTCCCATCTTCTTTGCGCTCTCGTTGTACTCTTGAGGGAATCCTGCTTGTATACGTCCCAAGTAATGTCTACACGGTTGCGGATTGCAGTTGTCTGTTAATAAATGGTCTGAATACCGCATCAATGTACTCTTGGAATGTGTCTGCTGTTTCAGGCAACAGCATCTCAATGGCTACTGCTCCATTGCCGGAGGAGTACTTCATCAAACACTGGCTGTTGATTGACCTCAGTGACATGAAGACGTTCTAGACACTTCACTAAGTCGGCCTTTTGACCTCCCCTGAGTTGATAATTTTGTGCAAGTGCAGGTGGTCATGGTTGATTCTCAAACTTACAAAAATTCATCAAGATTTCCCTCCCTACATTTGCAAGCAGAGTAGAGCCGAGAAAAAAGTGCACAGTCATTCTTTAATGCCAAGACCTGGGACTCTTCCTTTGTCATGGACTTCTTGTTTGAGTTGCTGAACAGAGACAGATCGTTCTTCTTGATAGTGTCTTTGACAGGCCTGGATCTATCAATTAGCCTTTCTTGCACACTTATCATACTATGACTTTCCAACTTGGGGGATAATCCTTACTGTTTCTACAACTTCACTGCTCATGACATCTTTAGTGTACACAGCAATCAGTTCCTTCCCTCGTCCTCTCACCTTGCCATCAACATCAAATGTCGATACCGCATGGAGTGGAGATGAAGTGTTGGCCTCACCGTCGCAGAAAAAACAAGTTTCATTTGAGGGTCTTGGCTGAACAGATGACGGTGACCTTCGTGTCTTTACAGACCTTTCTTTCCTTGATTCTCTCCTTTTTCTCCTTTCTTCTTGCACGTTCTAATTTGGTATTGCTCAAGTGATCCCTGCAGCTCTTATGCCATAAAGCTTTGTTTTTGCAAGGGACGCTTTCAGCCCTGACCCATAATCAAGTTGATAATTGACAATAACAATAATAATATTTCATACACTTATAAAGCGCACTAATAAAAGCTCTAAGGCACTTTACAACTAATACAAAGTAGAAACTTAAAAAAAAATTAAAGACACAGTTGAATCAGATAAAAGCCAAAAAGAGTCAATCAGGACAAAAATGAATTCTAAAAAGATATGCATAAACACTTGTGGCTCGCTTGATGTGCCCTAGAAGGCTATTCCATAGCTTCGGGGAACAAACTGAAAAGGCTCGATCGCCATATGACTTTAAATTAGACGGAGGAATCAGAGGTCGGTAGAACAAAGCAGCAAAGGGCCAACTGCGTCCAAAAGCGATCACACGGGCCGAAATCCCGGGATGACTCGTTTGGTAAGACGGTCCAGCGCCATCTCTAGAGATACTGCATTTTTCTCTCTTTTTCAAACATTCCGTCAGCTCATGCGCAAATGTTTTGGCCCTCCGATACCTACCATACCAAAAAAAGACGCTGGTTTTTACAAGGAGTTGACATTTCATTTGATTGTACAGGCAAAAGCGTAGATGTACGAACCGTGGGAGTCTGGTGTCCTTGAGACAGAGGTGAGAGAGGGTTTCGTGCAGACTGCGTCGCCTAAAATGCTTTGTTGCAAAGCTGGTGGGTCACGAGTGAAATTGTCTCTCTGGCCTTTCTGCGGACGAATTCCAGGACATACCGATACAATTTGGGCAAGTTTTGAGAGCTAAAAACGTGAATGGATGCGGTATTTTGCTGGTAGAACTGGGTGGCATTTATAAAAAAAATCCATGAAATGAGAATCGGGGTCTTCCCTTGTCACGGAATGGCAGAATTACCCAGAATTCTTTTAGGAAGAAGGAACGAGGCAACTTGAGAAGCACGAGACAGGACCTCATCAAATGGCTGAAGAGCGACCGGAGGAAAAAGTGAGAAGAAATTTTCTAGCCAGATACTAAGGACTACTGAGCCCTGGTGTGTGCTGTCAATGTAGACTTTTGATTTCTGAACACGTTTTTGTTATAGAAAATTCGCGACAAAGTAGTGCTTTTTTCGCTGTTATTCTTGTAGCAAAGGCTGGCGTTTCGTCAGTTGTTCTTGTCAAAAGAACGGTATAATGTAACTAAGAGAATACTGAGATTTACATTTGCATATTACGAAAGGCAAACTCCATATGATCTCTATGCAATAAGCGCATTCAACATTTCTTCATATTAATACTATAAAAGTCTGCTTTTGAAGGACTTTACTTCTGCTGCATATAAAAAAAAACCGAGTTTTCTCTTCGGTCTTCTCAGTTCTCATGATGTTCGCGGAAATTACATTCTGTTTCTCAATAAACCTAGAACAACCAGTTATGGTCTTAATTCTCTTTCTTACTTCAGTATCGGCCAAGTTATGGAATGCGCTACCTGGTTTTATCCGTACTGAATGAGTTAACAGGTTTTAAAATGA
>NC_090887.1:4604893-4624893 GCF_036669925.1 Montipora capricornis
TAACTCTGCACGCCCTGCACGTGCGTTTTATATTTTGATACATTTCTTTGCCGTTCTTGTCTCGACCACGACGTGCAAAGATCAAATTTGAGGCCCCGTTCTCACCAATTTCATTCTTGGAATGTCGGACTCACACTTTCCATGCCGAGCGCCTTGGAGTAATCGCAAAATTATGACAATAATTAACGAGAAATAATATTTTTAGACAACGTTATCATAGCCGTCGTCGTGGTCCTTGTTTAAGGTCCTTTACCATTCCGGAAACGAAAATACTTTTTTTTTTTTAAATAGTTTTTTGTTGATTAGGAGGTACATTTTCAGCTGTGGCCACTTCTTGCAGGAATGATTTCTTTGTGAAAAGGGTTTTTTAATTGTATTTTTTAAAAGCCTCCAGAAACAACACCTTTAAGGACCTCCAAACTGTGTGACACATTCCTCCCTCCAAACTGCTATATTTATTTAAATTATCAGTAACAATTTACTACATTTGGTTTTTCTTAATTACCATGATAATTAGCCCTCTTTCATTGTAGTGCACTGTCCACTTCCTCCCTCCGATCGGTCATTGTTTTTAGCTTTTTCATTATGTCGTATCGACAACTTTTCCGTTACGAATTCTCTTTTTTTTTAAGTCTTTTGCTACGAGAGACATTTCTTTGGCACTCCAACCGAATAAATCTTTCGAGGCATTTGGATTTAAAAAATCGGAAAAATAATTTACATCAAAGCGTGACTCACGCGTGACAAAATTATTATCGCGTGATGCGCAGAACATATGCGCAGTAACGATAAATGGACCCACGCCATGAAATGAAATGCAACATGTGTTTTCGAGGACGAGGGACATCTGTCTAGCGTTTGCTCCAGGTAAGAGATCTAATCTTATTTCATGTTCATGTTGAATTATTGCATTGGCTGAGGACTTAGTAGTTACTTGCCGCTCCGTCAAGGAAACGGCATACAAGGCGTTAGCAATACTGTTCGACTGTGTGGGACCCAGTTTTTAATAAGTTAAGTTGAGATGGTTCAAAGCACGTTCGTTCCTAAATCGCTTCGACCGCATAGATAGTGCAACCGAAATGCTTTCGGTCTTAAAATGTTAACCTCAAGAAAGCAGGCGAACTATAGCTTGGCTGTGTAAAAGGGGAAACCGGCTAATCAGCTGGTGCTCAACTCAGCTGGTACTCAACTCGCTCGGATTTAAAGAACACGCTTTGATATACACAAGCGGTTAGTATAAGTATACCTTTTATGAATTACGGTCGTTTCGCCTACCGTCTTTTCGCCTACGTCCAATATGTCAGTTCGCCTACGTCTTAAACTCCGTAGACAGTTGATTAACCTACTCAAAGTGCGCTGTCGGAGTCAGTCGATTTCATTCGTCTTTGGTGTTCAAACAACAAATGTTATCCGTCGCTTTTGAGTTAACTTGTCTTCATACGCGTAAAATCAAACCTACGATGACATAAAATTATGAATTACGGTCGTTTACGTGAAAATCGCCGCTTTTGAGTTGCGTTGACTTCGTAAGCGTATAAACAAGTTATAATTATGCAAATACAGTAGAATCTCCGCCCCTTAAACAACATTATTAAGGGGTGAAGTTGTTTCAAAAGAAGCAAAATCAGTGCATTTGTTGGTGGTCGGCACGGCACGCGTATATAATGACTTATCATAAATTGTTGTCCAGAATTCCAAAGAAACATCATTATCAAGGTGTGAATTAGCAACTTGACACGTTAGCTCAGTGCCGAGCGGGATCTGGAATAGGAAGACAGGACAAAGGAATTGAAAGAGGAAAGCTGGGACGAAAAGGAACAAACACGGTGTGAGCAAAAAGAGTAAAGAAAAGAGGGTGGGGGAAAAAAGAGAGGGAGGGAGCAAGAGAGAGAGAACAGGATCCACTTTTAATCATCCCGTAAGTATAGATTAGCCATGTATAGATACGTATTGTTCTTCAAAACAATAGTGTGAATGCATAATTAATTTGTCCTGCATGCATAATGAGGTAGGGACCTGTGCGGAAATCATTCCGTACTTTCTTCTCTGGATCCGCTTTAACTTGTTGTCTGATATAAGCTTGATGGTGATAAATGTTAGGCGGTCTTCACGATGAAGGAGTTCAATTAACAGGTAAAACTCTAATCTGCATTTGCCACCGGCTCAGCAGTTCAGAACGTTGTGCCACCCCTCTGGCTTCCCATTCTCTTCTCATCAACCAAAGAAATCTTACCCGAACAACCGGGCCGTAGATGAAACGAAACATATGACTTGAGGATGTATGTATACGTCCTTGGTTGCTGAGTCATGTGTGCAAGGACGTATATATGTTCTTGGCACTCAAAGGGTTCATGTAAGAGCAGGGTTGTCATTAAGTTTTGAAGCAGGTGCAACACTCAAGATTTCACCTGTAACAGGTATGTAAATGCATGGCCAAAAGGCCATGTTAAGGAAGGCAGAAAGGGCCTGAGTCCTTAGGGGGTTTTGGGGGCCTGCTCCCCAAGAAAATTCTTAAAATTAGACCCTCGGTAAATCATTTTCCAGCACTCCGAGCTGCAAATTGTGTATTTTCTCAATCAAAAAGTGATGAACATAAAACAGGGCAAAAAGATTAACTTCACAATGAATAACTTAGATATTTACTAACAATGTGGAAGTGGTCATGCATCACATAACCATGAAAAATGGTTAGTGGAATCCCATTTATATCAAGTACGGTGCATTGATAATGATTTTGTTGCTGAAAATGGTGTCGGAATCCAACAACTATTGATTGGGGGTGTTCTCCAAAGGTTGTTTACAGAAAATATGTGGACAAGGCAGCAATTATATTTTCTTTAGAAGGTAAATGTACATTGTATTATATAAATTTCAATTTGGTTTTCCCTATGAACATTAATTCAGCAGCAACCATCACCCATAACATTGACTGGGCTCAGCCATAACAGGTGTTACAGGTTATGGCCCCTAATGACAGCCCTGCATAAAATCTCTCCCTCCCTCAATAAAATATGGTACCCACAAATGACACCTATGGGTACAATTAAAAGGAACCAAACTTAAAGATCTTATAGCATTATTGCCATGTGCAAATTAATTTTGAATTCTCAGGGTTGGAAAGTAAAAATTTGTAACACTTTCCATCTGCGTGAGTGAGCTTCAAATCGCACTCGCCCAGATCGGTTTTCTTTGCCCAGTCTCCTTCATTAAAAAAGTGGCCCCTTCCCTCTCCCATGAATACATGTAATAAAATATACAACCATTTATGTTTGATGCCCTGGGCATCTTCTCTGGGTAGAGTTTTGCCCTGTCACACTGGGTTTCTAGGACACATGGGGTGCACTTTTCTTGTGATAAATTGTTTTTTTTATATAGATTGTGCACAAATCAATAAATTTACTTGAGGTTAGAACGTTCTGCCTTTCTAATGCTTTTCTGTTCTCAGCACACCATATACCTTTTTTGCGATTTTGCAACCATGGACGCCAACTTGCCACTTTGGTGAAAGTTTCTTGTCTGTGTTTTTGCGTATTCCAGAGGAGTGGTATACTTAACACTAACAGTATTCTTATCACTAGTTACTTTTGATACAGACAGACATTTTGACACCCAAGCGGAAGTCATTTTTGTCTGTGTACGAACCAAGTTTGTTGGATATTTCTGAGTTGTTAGCTACTGCTTGTGGACAGTGTACTTATTTAAAAGCAGACAGTGAAAAGTTATGGTTAGTTTGAATAATATATTCTACATGAAATGCATGCTCGCCAAACCAGGCGAGTGATCCTTCATTAGTACTTGCCAACAGAGTTCTGAAAATCACCTGGGCGAGCGGGTAAATGTTGATTTCTAACACTGAATTCTCTACGTCAAACAAAATTGCAGATGATAAATACAACTAACAATTAAATTATAATATCAAGATATTTTCCTGAATGAAGAAAAAGCATAGTCTTGTTGTTTGAATAAAATATTGAAATATTTATTACAGTGAATAAGTAACAGTGTTTAAATGTAATAATCTTAAGTTTGATAGAAAGTTAGCCCATATGACAACAATGAGACAACAATGCAACAAACAGCAACTGTAACATTTGAAATCCAAGAAATTACCTTTAAAGAATGAAATCTCACCTCATTAGATTGCTAAAAATTGCTCAGTTAAGTGAGCTGATTTGTCTGCAATCATTTTTAGATTTGGGCTTGTAAGAATCATGGCTCTGAACTTATCAACTGGAATTTCAGAAAAGATTTTTCAGTGCCAGCAACTTTTAAAAACTTTGAGTAGTATTGTTAAATTGATTGAGGTTGACCAGTTTCTCTTTTCTGGTCTTGATGACCAAGTGTGAAACAATCTTTCATTTTGATGTCATTGGAAGAAGAGGGAAGTTACACTGTTGACATGTTATTGTCTATTGGTCTGGTTTTAAATCAATTCAGTGATTGAAAATAAGGCAAGAGGCTGTGCTCTTGATTTGGAGTACGGTACAGTTCATTGACCTTCGACAATGTGTTCTTGAATACATGTAAGTGTGACACAGAGATACCTACCTTGATGATATCATCAATATTTTAATGATGGTTGTAGATTCATTGGTGTTAATGAACTTGATGTGATCAAATATTTGTACTGTCAAGTTCTTTAAGTGATAGTTCTCACCAGTACAGTATGTGCTTGGTTGATACAGCCTTCCCAGTGTACAACTTTAATGATCTTTGTCTCATCGCTTACAGCTGTATGTGACAGTTTCTCTTATACATGTATGCTGATTTTTCTTTCTTCATGACAACCTGTTTATTTTGTTGCTTCTTCAAGCTCTTCACCTTGATGTCCACAGTTTCATACATGTCTTTTGAAATGCATCCTGCACAGAGCACAAGTGATTGCCTAATGGTTTATTGTTAGGGAAATCTGACAGTGTAATTTTAGCAGTTTTTGCAATAGTTTATTCTTGGAAATCTGCACCATGGTATCTTTTGTTTTCTTTGGCTTTGTCTCCAACAATCTTGACTGGTGATTTGTTTGTGGAAGCTGGCTACAAATGTACATGTAGTCTCAATTTATGTGTGTATAGCTGACAGCTCTTAATGACTCGCCATTGGCTGTTTGGATGGCACAGTCCAAAAAGTTGCAGAGTTGTTTTTGGTGCTTTTGCTGCAGCTAAGTGAATGGATATACATGTACATGTATCCTAAAAATCAATGCATTTTAACATTGTCTGGTGGATAGCTATTTCAACTGCTCAGTCAAAGGTAGTCTCCAGGTTACATGGCACAGTCTTCCCTCACCAAAGCTCAGTGAGGAGATATGGGACATTTATGGCACAAGTGTGGGAACGATATGGGTTGAAGGATGGTGATTGTATGAATAATTTATGACATGGTCCCATAGCATTATTATAACTTCAATTTCTTACATTGGTATTCGACAGTTCTAACCTAATTCTATGGGCTTGCTACATATTTCATAAAAATCTATACCATTCCTATAGTGTGAGATTGGTATGGTCTTCTAGGTTTGCCATAGCATTAGTATGCTGGGCTGCTGGCAATCATGCATGCTTATGCAGCATGCACATGAATCAATAGAATTCCCACAGTATGGGAAAGGTATGGTCCCATACCATTGCCATTACCATCATTATGTGTACAGCTTGGATGATACAAAAAAAATACAACAATCTATATATACAACAACAAAAAAAACGAAATTTTTTTCATTTCTTTCTTTCTCTATTTTGAATTTGAAAGGAAATACAGTGGAACCCCGCTCTATGGACACCCATATTTATCGGACAGTTTCATTGTTGCGACGAAAATATCATATATTTTCTCCAAATTTACCCTCTTAATATAGATACTGGTTATGTCACACTGTCTATTTTCATTGTCACAATCATGTGCCAATCGTAGACATTGTACCCTGTTCAAGTAATGACAGATTTCTATGGGTTAGTAAGATGTTTTACTAATAAAACAGAAGCAAAATAGCATGCCATGTTTGATTTTGATCAGTTTGTCCTTGTTGTTTGTCCGGTGTTTGACCCTTGTACTATAGTGCCTTAATCAAGTTTTCTGCCTCCTATTACAGTTTCACTTCCTTGCTTTTTCCTACAGTCGTTGCTCATAACCTTCTTCCTCTTTGACGGCCTTGTTGTGTACAGTTAAAGTTGAGAAATTAAACAACATACGTTTTCTAGACGAAATGTCAGCTTTAATCATTAAAACGTGTGTGGGACATTTTTCTGAGAGCCCGCTTAATACTTACACCTGGATAATACGGACAAGATGGCATGTCCCCTTGGTGCTCGTATTAACCTGGTTCCACTGTATTCGTTAACAATTTGCCACACAATAAAAAAGGGATAATTTCATTGCATTGGAATAATTTACAGCTGTATGTACAAGTATTATGAGAGAAAATTAATTGTAAAAATATGAGGACGATTTGCACAATGTGCATTTTTAGAGAAGTATAATGTAAAATGTTCACTGCGATCTATCTGCACAAAGTTTGGGGGTCTCCTGGCCTCCATGCATTTCATGTTACAGTAGTTTCTTGGTTATAAGGCGCAGCTTTTTTTTTCAAAGAAATTGCTTGTTGGCCCCAGATGTGATGTAAACTCAAGGTGCATCTTATAGGCAAGTATCTTCTTGCAACAAAACTCTCGCAGGGATGGTTCTTCAGTCTTTTGTCGCCATCTTGTCGTCCATCATGCTGTTCCAGTCGTCCCTTTACAGCAATCCCAAGTGAGTCATGATTCTTGGGGCTTTCTTTTGTGGACGAAAGGTTGGTTGTAGATGAGAGGAATATGTTTTGTAGGTAGGGGAGTATTGGAGAATTATACAATGCGCATGGGGTATTTGTAAGGAAAAGCTGATGAGATTTGGTAACGATCTTAATGGATTTTGAAGTTTGATGTGTGGTTGCCAGGTTTTGACGGATATTGAAACCTAACAATCTTGTGTTTTCTACTCTATTTAGTCTACTGTTATTGCTGGTGATAGAGTGACAACAAAAATTGATTGTCTTTCTCAGAGAGTGAAATAAAATAAATTTTGTCTTATCAGGGTGCAAGGTTAGTTTGGCTATCTTTGAACTAAGTGGCCAATAGGGAAAGTTCATAGTTCATGATTTTAATTAGCTCCGAGATGTTCTTGTGCTGAAAGAAAACATCGATGTCATCTGCAAAAGATATAAATGAGAGGTAATTTAAACTTGTAAATAAGTCATCACCGTATAAAAGAGCAAATAGTAGACCAAGTAAGGAAGAGAGCTTCTGTGACATAGTATGGCTGTGTAAGCACATGCCAAAAAGATAAGCCTCATTTGTGTTTAAGTGTCCTGATTACAAGAAGTTAACCTGGCTTGAGCCTGTGATCCAGTCAAAAGCCAGTACCTGGTGAGCAGTTTACTTAAAAAAAAAAACAAAAAAAACAAAACAGCTGACCTCAATGCTCTATTAAACTCATCAACAATAGATAACCTTGGGGAATGGTGCCTAGAAAGAATGGTGGAGCCACGAACACTCTGAACGCGTAGGGGTATCCATGACAGCCCTGTGAGCGGCAACCACGAGGCACCGTCACACTGAACAAGCAGTGGAAACACAAATACTTACCCTGTACTTACCATGGGAAGAGGAGGGGGGGGGGGGGGGTTGGGCCGGGAGAAAGGCTCTAGGAAAACAGCCCAGCAGCGAAAAACACATGGAATGACTTGACATCTGACACTGAGCGGTAAACTACATAAGGCCCCTGCACTAAACCCCCCGGCCACCCCACACACCAACTCTGTGAGATACTGCTGGCCATCATAGCCCCAGGCCCATGCTTGGCAACCATGCTGATTATCTGGTCGAGCTTAATATAGTGCATAGAGAAATCGTCAGGATTAATACCATCGTTCACGCTTGAGCCCCGAGGGATGACAAATCCACGATGAGGCGCCATTTGCCCGGTTGACCTTTTTTGGGGATTACTCTGAAACTGCTTATTTGTAAATTGGGCAAGGGGGGAGAAGGGAATGGGCCTGCGACCCTACATCATGAAACCTCGTTGGCCAGATAATCGTCAATCACCGTCGAGTTCTGGAAGGCTGACGGTTTATTCTTTTTGGCTACCTGTAATCTGCGAGTGGGGCGAAATCCCAAACGAAAACCATGCTGGAGGCCGTCGAGAACATAAGAGCTGCTGAGCAACATTCAATGGGGAAACCACCGACACAGGATGAAAAACGGGATACCCTAAAAGGGAAAAAGCAAGGAAACAACATTTTGGAATGGTATGCTAGCACTGAGATTTTAATATTCACCAACGCACAAAACCGACGCAGGTCAAACAAGTTTAATGCTCTACCAAAAATACAGAACAAAACAAAGGCATACAACTACCACGAAGCATAAACTGGGAATGCTTAGGAACAAAAACGCAAGCCGATGTCCCTGTATAATGAAATCTATGCGCGAGGCAGATACCTGAAAACCTACTGAAGTGCCTCACGAAGGGCGCCCTAAAGTCACATAAATTGAACCTAAAAAATTAACGCGAGGTTAACACAGTCACTGGCAACTAGGCAAACGGGCTAAACAAAACAGAAAGGAAAGGGAAATTAAAAAAAAGGTAAAACAAACAAAAACACACAAAAAAAAGCAAGACATGGTAACAACTACATTGCCAGCAGGGCACAGCCAGCTTTAAGTCAAATACGTCGAGCCTTGGTACGTGAAGACGACCCAGAGACGCTTGGGGAACAATCACGACGTTTGGAATCTTCACGGCGGCCCTTGTCTGGCTTGGTCAAACATGCTCTCGCACGGTGAGCGCTCGAACAGAAAGTGCACCGATGTGCATAACGGCACGATGCGAACGGAGCCGTGCAACGCCCCCTATTCCACGACTTGTAAACAACGGCGGCCAACGACGATCCTGGGGGCTCGAGAGACTCGTGAGATTGGGCCAGAGAAGAGCTGCGAACTGACAAACCAGCCGTGTGAAAATTAAACAATTCCGCATTCACGAGGGACCAATCTGTAAGGCGCGTAGCGGCAGCGTGTTTGCGGAAGGATCGATCGTAATCGAGCCACACTCCCCAGAAAAATGGCGGTAAGTACGCAAGATCAAAAGCTGGTACTGCATCAAATCCTTCCAGCGGTGAGGAAAATGGTTAACCAAAATGAGAGAGAAAATGGCAAAAGCCTCCATCCACGACGCAATGTCTTCGATGCACCGGCGTTGTTTCGTCAATTGAGAAGTCAACACAAGCTGGTCATCCAATAACAGTTGCGGTTCTGGATCTTTCTGTACCAAGTTGACCGCCAACGGATCACTCAAGTCGATGAATTTGCCTGCTACAATCTGGGCGACGATCTTAGCCGGAACAGGCGAGAAACCGGGACCAACAACGAACGCTTAGTCCAGCAGCGGCGAAGGAAGCACGGCAGAACGATCAGCGATATCGCGAATGGCACCATTTTGCAAATTGGATATGTGTACTGTGCTAGAAACGGACGGCGACATCGAGGGAGTCTAAAACGTCGACACAAAAGAAGGCACAATTACAGACATAGACTGAAGTGGCCTACCTTGATGCGACAGTCCTCCTCCAGCGGCCAGAAAACTGTTGGCTGAGCTGCACAGCGAGGGAGTACCGCTCTGAAGAACACCTCCTGAACACCCGCCCGCCTGCACAATGGACAAAACGGGAGGATTTGCCAAGGCCGGAAACCACTGAGGCGCTGGGCGAAGCGGTGGTGAGCGATGACGCCTGATTGTTGGCTCGTTCAGCAGCCAAAGCAGCTTGCACCGTGCGGGCAATAAAAGAAGCCATCGCCGACGAGATTCCAGCATCTGAATTGGACGCCTCAGGGGCTTGCAGATCGCCAGTTTCCACCGCGGGACGAATATCAATATCGCTGGGCGTGCAAAACAGCAAAACAGGAGCCGTCTGTAAACTGTTGTTCGTATTTCTCGTGGCCGGCATCATAAAGTTAAACCGAAGCGTCCGAAGGCAAAGAAAAGCTCTAGGAAAACAGCCCAGCAGTGAAAAACATGTGGAATGACTTGACATCCGACACTGAGTGGTAAACTACATAACGCCCCTGCACTAAACCCCCCAGCCACCCCACACACCAACTCTGTGAGATACTGCTGGCCAGCAATATTGTTTCGCGTTTAACTTAGCCTAAATTACATTTAGCCACATTAAACTAGAGCCCACAATATGGTCGCATGATACTGGTCAGCAGATACCTTGTTTTGACAGGTGTCAATTGACCATAACATGGATTTCCCATATCAAAGATGCATGCTGTAAACAGCTGCCATGTTGAGCATGTTGATTATTATTATTATTATTAATTTTTTTATTAGGATAATTATTAGGATAATTATTAAATTATTGGGCAACTTTGTTGTGCGTATGCACCCACGAGCAATACCGTTGGCCATGACTACCATGAGAAAAGCAACTTGTGTGTTCCTATGAGTATGGTGCTTCAGGGCTGCTGGATCTCCGCTATAAGTTAGAATAATAACATGCCAACAAATGCTTGGACAAGAAGGCTGTTCAATAGCTGGTGGCCACCTCCACTCTTTTGCTTTTGCTTGTATCCAGCAGTTACAACACAGTTCACTCGGTGACCCATTTGAAGATGACCCAATGTTGTCTACAGGGGTTGAGTCCATTTTGTTCTATGAAATTTTTCAACTGCTTTCAACTTAGAGATGCAGTGCTTCACTCCTGAGTGTATAGACGAGTTACCAAAAGAAACAACTGCACTGTTGCTTATGCACATGGAGGGCAAACAAGATATGGGCAAATATTGGTCTTTTTGTCAAATGTGTTGATTCAGTTGTGACCTGTGGAGCTGTCCTTGCTGAGATACCAAAAAGCATCATTGCCAATACCATGCTTTGCTGGGCTGTCCAGTCGATCACATTTTTCCCATTTCCAAACTTAAGTACCGGTATGACATTTTTTATACCATCTGTCTCAAACAGATTGTAGGTGTATGTATTTATATGAACTCTACTGAAATTGATGTGGGTCAGGCAGCACATTTACCAAACTATTTTTAAAGAGGCTAAAGAGGTTTTCAACATCATATGGCTATGAACCTAAAGCCCTGGGCCATGTAGTTGAAAGGGGATCATGCAAAAAAGGCTCAACTGTAAATAAACAAGAATTTCTAGGTGTGTAAAATACATTGCGTTTAAAAACAGAGGTTCAATAAAAATAATACCAAAGTGTTAAGAATTCCCATTAGGTTGCAACTTTCTTGGAAAATGGCTGCTACTACAATAGCTTGCTATTATCAGGCATGATTCATACTGTGTCATATGCCTCATTCAATGAGGGTGATACACAAAGGAATGGTGGTTTTGGGACACAGAAAGTTTGGCAGCGGGTGTCTGACTTTGGCAAAGTAAGCAGTTGGTCCATAAGTGAAAATCACTACAAAGAAGTCATGGGAAAGTTGTGACAAAGAAATGCCTTAAACCTTTGAGTATGTATTTAATTGAAGATTGCTAATATATATTATTATCAGTCATGATCCATACTGTGTCATATGCTTCAGCTTTCTATCATTGAGTGAGGGTGATACACAAAGGGATGAGGCTCTTCACTTCTTCTTAGAGATCTATAGCAACGTGCCCTGCAATGGAAATCTTCCAACTGCTGACATATCCCTCCCAAAAGAACTTATAGCTTTTCTCTCCAGCATTCTTTTTTCTGCCTTGCTCGAGCTATGAAGACCATTTTGTTGGGCTACATTTTGGAAAATTCCGCAAGGATTTTGACCATGTCTGTTCTTTGTTGAATAAACAACTACACAGTACCACAACGCACATGATTCACACAACTAGTGCAAGTGGCTTCCATTTTGCAAAGCAATTTAAATGGAACCTCGTTTTCACACAATGTAAACACCCAATTCAATGTCACGTGTGTCTTAGCCAAATTTGTCTATCGCATATTCTTTGCCCCACAGAGTTTCATGGATTATTCCTTGTGCAGCAGGTATGGAAATTCTATGGACCATTGAACTGTACACAAGCCATATCATTTCCATATATGCATGACATAAAAGTGCGTAAACTTTGTGTTTTACTGCTATGGAATAGCTGTGGTTACTACATGCCCATACATTGTAGGTTAACCATACAGTGCTTGGCATGTATTTTTCTTTCTATGCAATCTTTCCATATAATTTCTGAAGACTCCATATCAATTCCACTTCCCTTTCCAGCCTTCCCCATACAGTTCCCAGATATGGGTCAGATATGGCCCAGCCTTTGCCATATCATTCCCACACCTTTTCCTTGGTAAGGGTTAGCATGATGGAGGCTGCACTCCATGCAATTTACTTTAAATCGATATTTTATCATGAACCACTAACGTTTCCTTAGAGGTATTCCAAGTTCTTTCTCCATCTGTTTCTTTGATTTTGTTCAGCTACAAAGTTCTTTCATCTAGTGATGTCAACAATAATGCTTCTCATCCATAATGGTGGCAAATTACCCGACATGACATTGCTACATTTTGTGACATTTTGAAGAATGGAGTGGAGATCACCTGTAAACATCACACAGTATATGTGTACATTATTTGCTAACTGACTATTGTTTTTGTTTACTGGAGTTTCAACCGTTTGTTTAGACACTCTTTGGCAAAGAGGGCAAGAGAGAAGGAGAAAGGAAAAAAATCAATGAAGAGCAGTGTATTGATGTGTTTTAGTTAATACAAACAGAGACATACCTGGAAGAAGATTGCTCCATGTCGTTGTAATAGGGAAATTAGAATAAAAACATAAATAAGGGGCATTAACCCATTGACTCCTACGAGTGGGACTTCATAGTAGATTTTACTCAAGGCTGTTTAACGCCAGACGATTTTACTTGTCAATTGGTTAACATCCAATCCATTTAAACTATACAAGAAATATAGACCACATTGTGATTAAATATGTCCAAGAATTCATTAAACAAGACTTTACTTTTTCTTAGTTAATAAGCAATGCATATATATGTGTGAGGCATCCTTTGGGTAGTAATAACTGTTGGGTTTTATTGTTCTTTCTTTAAATTTCAGAATGTTTTTTTGTATGGTTTCCTTCTCTTAACCTGATCTCAGCAACGTTTTTGCTCTCCCTATGACTCATTACATGTATTTCATGACTCATTACATGTATTTCATGTAATTCATCTTTTAGTGCCCTTGCCATAAGTTAGGCAGAAAAAAATTGGTCCTTAAGTATTTGAATGGATAACCATCCATAACTGGCTGGAGTTGAAATAAGTCAGCAATGGCAATAATACCAACCCTACCAAATGGCAGTGAATGACCTTTGATATCCTTTAATCTATTTTTGATTAGTGTATTAAACATTGTATTGCCCAACATAAATATCTCAACTGTAAATACTGTTGCAAGCACCAAAAGACATGCAGGCTATACTTAACAACCTTCATTTTATTTCTCCAGTAAACTGAGTTGATTGGTCTGTGCCGAACACACGCGAAACACTTCTTTGAGGCTAGCCTAATCTATTGAGTTACAGTATTGGTTTACAACATCTTGAAGCAATTAGCTCTGATCACGGAATGAATACAAACATTACTGTAAAACACTAGCCTATTGTAAAAATACATCAATGGGCTACACAAAACAAAATGTAACTTTCGCAATACACTCTCCTATTTGACACCCAAGGGATCAGATACTTGTCATGCAAAAAAGAGAGACCAGTAATGATTGGACAAAAAAAGGTTCCATCATAATTCAAGCATTCAGTTCAAGCTTCATTCTCCTCATCAGCGATTTCACAAACTTGCAGTTCAGCTGCAACTTGCAGCATCACGCCTTGGTCAGAAAGTATCTGCTTGTGGGTTTAATGTGGCTCCTGGAATTCGGGGATCTGCTCTTCTGTTGCAAGACAATTCAAGAGGGTATAATTACTGAATGACTCATTCAAGGCGTCTTCACTGCTGTCACAATTCCATCTAGTCCCAGTATGCTTTCCTCCACAATTTCAAGTCTGCACTTGTTCCTACCTTTACTCTCATCCCTGATTATCACGACATCTCCCCTTTACTTTGCCTTGAGGTTGCTTGTGATCAGTAGCATGGTACACATGTACAATCATGTAACACGCCAAGAAAATCAGAAATAATCTCAAGGGCTTTAAAAACCATTTGAAAGACTTTGTTTGTGGAAAGTATAAAGGTTTATTGCAAAATTACATCATTTCAGCACATTTTGATTAATTACGGAATATTTCTTTAATACCCAAGGTGTATTATGCTCCGCTCATTTTATTTGTTACCAGTAGTTAAAAGCAAAAGAGAGCAGACAATCAAGACTTTCACAGGTACTAATTATTCAAGGTCAATGTTATTGATATAATTATGGTAAAAGCTACAGAGAGGCAATTATATCTTTAGTTGTTCAGTGATAGAGTCCTCATTCATTGATAAGACTTCGTCGTGGAGGATTTTGGCAATTGATTCATCACCACACATCTCGGTCAAAGTAGTTTTCACTACAGTGCTGAGTTTTTTACTACCAGACCATACAGGCACTTGACAGGAGCTACGATGTAGGCAGACCCAAGTGTGAAATTGCGGTGTTGTGTGCATCTACTGCTTGGCAGAGCTTCAACTTCTTTCATCCAACGATTGTAGTGTCCTTTATCTGTGTTATCTTTGCTCTTACGGTGTCCCACTGATTGTGTTTGATCATTAGCACAGTAGACATACAAAATTATTGTGTAACATGCATCAAAAGTGCAAAATTTCTCCAAAGTCATGATAACACTTTAATTTGCACAGTAAAACACACTAAGGGCACTTTCTCCTAAGTTATTTAAAGACCCTGAGTGTTGGTCTGGCCGGAGTCGAACTCACGACCTCCTGCATGGCAGCCCGGTGTTCAACCAACTGAGCCACCGGTGCGCGGTACTGATAATCATCAGTGACGTCTTCTCTCAGTTCAAAAGGGCCTTCACTGGTAACTTTCAGCAGGTAATAATCATAGGAATCATCTTCATCTGCTGCAATGGCAATGATGCTGTCTTTGCCAACTAGATCAGCCACATGAAGGTGGACAGGCTCAACCATGCGAGTTTCACTTTGGGCTCGTGTTGTAGCAGCAGATGCCTCCCTCTGTAACATGATCTCCTGCAAGCCATCAACCAGTTCCTTGTTCTGTCAGTCATCAACGTTGTCAAAGAGACACAGTAACAGGATCGCTTCCTCACTAGGACCTTGCATTGCTCTGGGGTGGTAAATACAGAGTGCAATTTATGGATGCCCTTAACAGTTTCAAACTTGCGTCCTTCGCGATTACTTAAAATTGCATCAGGACCCTGAGATGGAACATAGAAAAAAATTCTTCTATTCAGGCTGACTGATTTAGAGCGAGAAGGAAATGACTGTGCAGCTTTAGAGAAATGACTTGTTAGATGGTCACACAGGTCTTTGGCATTGGTTACGCTTGCTGTTCCACGTACTACTGCAAGACTGGCCTGTTGCGTTACATGGGATCCAGCAGCAGCTTGCTTGCCTTTCGCATGGGATGATTCAAAGACGTTTCTTTGAATTGTGAACCCAAAGTTTGCAAGTGAACATGACAAATCCCCAATGCAGTGCTTTGATTTGTACTGTGCTGCACAAGTATCTGTAAACTCGTGCAGTTTGGTGATGTTCAGCTGCATATCTGTGAGATATTTTCCCACTAGCAACTGGGCGTGGTGCACAAAATCATAGTCCTGTACTGGATCATCACTGATCACAAAAATGTGTTTCTTTATGATGATGGGCTCCTGAGCAGTGCTTTCTTTTCCATCATATTCAGATGTGTGTCGAAGCAGGACAGTGATGTGAAGACTTGCCTTGTTCACATCAAAATACTGGGATTGGATTTCATTTTGTCCTTTGCAAGAGTAGCTCTCTGAGTAGTCGTGAATGCAGACAGCATGTCCAAGAGGTAGGGTTTCTAGTTGTTCATCAAGCTGCTTTCTCTGCCAGATAGCCATGAACTGGTGGTAGGGTAGTCCTCCAGCAGCTGAATGAAATACTGGAAAAGTTCCTTGGGACATGTTTTAATTCAATTGATTTTTTCGAAACTTGACACACTCACTGAATACAATCCATGCTTCTTTGTGTTTGCGGCATAAACAAGACCTTTTGTCCCGCTCCTTTAACAAAATATGGTCTTAGGCCCTCAAATTTTCTTTGAGAAATTTTAACATCAGGGTTGGCTGCACGAAAATTAAAGTTCTGCTCCAGCACGTGTTTGGTATTTTCTATGTACTGTTTTGGGCCAGTTCGTTTCTTGATGATATCCTTCTTGTCTCCTGTTGGTCTACTAGCTTCAAAAGTCCAATACAGGCAGACAGAGTTTTTCACTTCCTCAGAAAGTGAATCCACTCTGGGCTTCCTCTTCATCAGTAGCTAACTTGGTTCTTCTCCCTTAAGGACCTCAAACCTGCGCTTTATTCCTCGACTAACAGAACGTCTATCTTAAGAAACAAGCTTTGAAGCAGTTGAAGTTAGCCTCTTTTCTTTCACTGTTTCACCAAACGCAAGTGATTTGATTGGAATGCAGCGTGGCCTTCATTTTTCTTGTTACGCTTCAAATGTTTGATACCACTGGTTAGGTCTGATGTGATGGCTCTGAAAGCTTCCATTTCCTTTTCTTCTTCTGGTGATTTTACCAGGCCTTTTTTGTCCAGTGACTTTGTTGTTTGTGGACTTTGGACAAGCTTTTCTACAACTTCTACTCTTTTACTTGATGTTGCCGGAAGCGCTTTTCTTGTTTTGTCAACCGCTCGCTTTTTGGCCATCCAACTTTTGAACACGGCCATATCCAGAGTTTCAACCGGAAGTGTTTCTTCTGTTTCAATAATCATTTCAGCAGCCTTTTTCTTACCCCGGTATTTCTTTGACCTTTCTCTGTCTTGGGCTTTCTTTTTTTCTTCTTTCTCCACTTTGTTTTGTTGTAATTTGCGAACTCTAGCTGTGCTTTTTTCCATTCCCACCTTCTGTAATTTTCCACAATTGTGCACGTGTATTCAAAGCCACGGCTTTTTTACCTTTTTGTTGCTTTCTTTATTAGCTTCTTTCTGTTTTTTTCATAGTGGGCTTTGTTGATAGCCTCCTTTTTTTTCTTTTGTACTTTTCTCCATCTTCTCATTGATTCTACTTTATTCTCATGCTCCATTGAAAACCATCTGGCCTAGTGAACGTGACCCAACCCCAAGGGACATTTGCATTTAAAACACGTGTTTTTCTGGACGTCTTCACGGCTATTTTCGGAGTTACGTAACAAAAAGAAATTGGCATGTTGTTTTGCTGTCTTTCGCGCGAGAAAATCCTACATGTAATTGGAAACTCATGAAGAAGGGTTTCACAAGGCTTGAGATTTAGAAAAACTCCTCTTGCGAGCTACTTACTTTACTTTCAAATGTGGCAGCAATCTGAAGGTTTTGGATCCATTGCGGGCATTTGGGAAGACTTTGACTTTCTTTTATACTTTTAATGGTGCATCAAACCATGGAGCGTTTCACAAGGCTTGAGATTCAGACTTTTTCTTACCGCGTTGGAGCAAATGGCCCTAGATTGTTCATATTTTCAGGAAAGAGTTCCTAGAAAGTGAGAATGCCATCTGCGGTGGTATTTTTATTGATCACCTCATTTTTGTAACCCTTCTGGGAACCTTAATTTTAAGTTGAGAGCAGTATCCTGACGCCCTAATTACGAGGTACTTTTTTGGAATTTTAACCATACAGATTCTAGTTTTAGAAAAGTCAAGTTATTAGGTTGAAAGTATGGTTGGTGTTTGTAAATTTAAGGTTTTTCCAAACAATACTGGGCGTTTTGGTCTAGATATATTTTTTCTCGAACAACATTTCATCTGTGTAAATGTTACGTGTGGCGGCCATATTTTTAATCAATTTTGTCAAACAAAAATTTCACCAAAGATAAGAGTGCAGTGAATATTCATGAAACTTTGCATATTTATTGACAAACATGTTTACCTTTATTTGTGTGAAATCTTACAAATATACGGCTTGTAATGAAGATATTTGGGAAGGAGTTTGTCACTCTCATTGTACACATGTATTGTGTTACTGATCGTTTATGTTGTGTCTACGTGTTGTCTGCATTATATTGGTAGCTGTACTCGCTCGGCTTTGGAGTTGTGACAAATGTCATGTCGTTGATGTCAATTTTTTTGGCCGTGGTGTATGCAATATTCTGCAGTTTCACTGTGTCCTGGTTTCCAAACTTTCTTTTAAGACCTTACTCTTTCGTGTTGAATACAGGAGGGCTTCACAATGTTCAGTTGTGGATGTTTGCAGTGTCACAGACTTGCAGTCGAGTGTGCAAGATTTGTTCTTCCTGATCAGGGACAAATCTGGAACATATCCTGTGACGGTTATAGATTTTCTCTTGAGGGCAATTTGCCTGGGCTGTAGGCCATCGTCTTGAATACCCTGATACCCATTATAAAACTTCGGTCAAAAGTGAAGCAGATATGAAAAGTGAAAGTCAAAAGTGAAGCATACATTTGATGTAATGGAAACAAGTTGAGTTTTAACATGACCAAAAAGGGTTATAACATAAAGACAATGAAACAGTTAACCCTTGGTTTGATGAAAGCATCTTGACGCTGTTTACAAGTAATAAACTGAAGGCACACATACACAAGTCCATTTTCTGTCTTGTGTTTTTTTGGCTGTAATGAAAACGGTTTCGCTGTTCCGATCGTTAAATGACTATTAACCTTCCCTATCTCATGTACTGAAAATTGTTGAACTTCAGTACATGAAATAACGTTGGGGTTTCATCTGCTGACCAAACAGACTCATTGTTGCCGGGTGATAAGAAAGGTCAATGATTATGACGTGAAAAATAAATAAACTAAAAAAAGAGATCACCTATATGTCCAAGTCATGTACCTCTTAATTTATCCCGGGAAATATCAAAACTCTGCTCAGGCAAAGCGTGTAACCTCTCCACTGGGGATGGAAGTCATATGACTTGGAAACATATATATATTTTGCTGTTTGTGTTTTTTCATTGAAAAGTGAATGTTACGTGTAGTGGTGGCATTTGTTGGGTGACTGGGTTAGATTGTGCTTAAATTAGTTTAATTTATGTTCAGGTTTGTGATGGGGGCTTTGAAGACAAATGTACTGGGGAATTTATCTTATTCTTTACTCTCTTCCGAGGTTGCTTGCAGTCTTTCTTGAAATGCTCCTCTCTGCCACAGTTGAAACAGCATTGCGGTGTTGATGGTTTATGCATTGGTGGTGGTCGTAAGGGTCTTTGGTAGGGATGTGTTCTCGTTGGAGGTAGTGTATATGGTTTGCGTGCATCTGAATCGATGGGTAAACATGATCTGGAATGTGAGTGGCATGATCTTAAGGGAGATGGTCATTTTGCGTGTTCTTTGCCATTTGCGTTCATTTGAAATGTTCACGGAAAGGTTCATGAAGTCTCCATTAACCCCCTCAACCTCTTGGGCTTCTCTCTTGTTCCTGGTTTGTTTCTTTCTTCCTGCCATGATCTTTTGGTGGGAGCTGGAGAGGCAGAGCGACAGTCAGTGGGAGCTGTTCCATATTTTCATCATGACCTCTCTCATGGCAATTGAGATTAATCCCTCACTTACGTCTGGCATGGTAGTTGGATATGATTCGCTGAAGACGTTCTCGCCGCATGTGAGAAGATGATCTTAGCTTTTCCCCCCTAGCATTATTGGAGTCGTAATTTCGATATTCATCTCCAAATGTTAAGGTAAATGATGTGGTTTATAATATTGACATGGTTAGTACATTTTGCTGTTTGTGAACGTAATTATAGTTTAATTTCTCAAATAATAGCTCTCGACAACAAGGGAACATCCACTTGTTTTTTTTTCTTTTGTGGTTAGGGGTTCTCATATACATTTGTTGGCTGATCGTTATCAGAGTTTGTCCCTCCATTTTCGTTGATGT
>NC_090887.1:4652393-4679893 GCF_036669925.1 Montipora capricornis
TAATCTATAAATGCCTAGTGTATACTGCATTATAATAAATATAAAAAATAAATTTTAATTAACCAGAGTAACTACTTATCAACCAATAATTACTATAAAGCCAAATGAGTGCAACTTAGTATTAGTATTGTATTGTATTAGTCTTCCATTTCTTCCTCGGTAGACCACTCATCTATATTTGTCTAAAAAAAAAATTCGTACCAGCTGAAAATACACCACCCCCACCACCCCCCCCCCCCCCATCACTTTTCTAATGGTCCGTGCCAAAACCGAAAACACTTCCAAAATCAAATTTGCAATATATATTTTCTTTTTGGCAAGTCCCTTTGCTTATTTCAATTTCGCACAGCTGATGGTTAAGTAAACATATATACCTTGTATTCGTATAATTCAGTTCTGTTGCTTGATTTCGCCCCTATAGGATTTTCTCGATTTTGGAATAATTGTTTTGGCCAAAAGAGCTTCATAAATAGTTTGTCGGCATGGCTTTGAAATTCCCAGATGTATATTAGGTTTTGACACCTTACTGACTAATTTGCGAACGTGTCCTCTTCCTGTCAAATACAAAGACGACAAATACCGAACATTGAGCCGCTCTGCTTAGGAGACATTTGGATTAAATTTATTATTGGCTGGAAAGCTCATTTTCAAACATTTAAATATTTAAAGTGCCCCTACATTGCATTAATTTAACTCTTTGCAAACATGCATGCAAAGTAGTTTGTGACGTCAAAGCAGGAATAGACCCACTCCTCTTCTGACTTGGACGTGAACAAAAGATGCTTGGTTTTTCGCAAGTTTTGAAGCGCTATACAAAGGCAGGATTTGTTCGAAAAAGGAGAAAATGGCCGCAGTGCGTTTCGAACAGGTGTAAAGATTCAATTTAGCGAAAACAATTTTTGGGATTAGGACCACTTTAAAAACATGTTTTTCTTAAGTCGGCTATTAAGGGCATTTCGAATTAGCAGGGATACTTGGTTATTTTCCAGAGTTGTGGCGAATAATCTAACACCACTCTTTTCAGAGAGCAGCGATTGGAATTCTCTGCCATTGCACAATAGAGTGAACCCCAGCCAACAGGGCTTAACTTAACTGACAATCACAAGCATGTAGCCAGTTATCATATACGACCTCGATGACGAGGAAACTTAGCCGAATTTATGAGGTGGTCTGCCACGAGCATCCCACCTAAAAAAAAAACTTATCAACAGAGTGAAAATTGGACTGGACGAAGTAATGTGACTTATTATGTTGAAAATCACTGCTACATACGTTGTCAGTGCTTAAAAAAAGAGACGTTATTTTTTAAGACTGCCTGGTGTCGAATTGCGGGCATTCAATTTGCAGCGTGTGCCAGAGTAGACAGGAGGAGCAGTTCGCTACAAGGTGTCCAGTGTGCAATACTACACTCCTTTCCTACATTCCCAACATAGCTCTCAGAAGTGCAGCAAGAACTCAACGTTGCACCTGTAAATTTTGCAAACGACAACTCGTAGCTGAGCATATTGCAACACACAAGCAGGGATGTGGTGAGATTCCTCTGCAGTCCAATCCTTGTTCTGAAAAGATTAAGAGGAAACACATGAAATACCATGCTTGCCCCAATGAAATAGTAAATTGCTTTTGTGGAGCCGGCGTGAGGAGGAAGGAAATGGAGCATCACCTAGCACAGCACTGTCCTTGTCTTCCCGCCCCTTGTCCTTTACGGTGTGGATTTGTTCTTGCTTTGAATTTTTTTAACTGGTTCATTTTTGTCGAACCAGATTAAATTTTTTAATCTGGTTTTACTTTTTATTAATTTTTCTTATTTGACATCTTTTCCTCCCTTCTACTCACCTACCCCTCGCTGATCCTATTCAGTACCTCTACCCTACCCCGGTCTCTTGCATGTCTTCCCCATATTATACGTCATAGGCTGCAAAAATGACCGCTGATTCCTCCATTCTGAGCCGCAATGCTGATGGCCCAATTTGATGTCTGGCATTTAGCAAAAAGTATAACTAAGAAATTATCTGAAAAGGCAAAGAAGAAGGAATGTGGTGATATTTTTCCCTGGATCAAGTCTATATCCAACCATCTCTGGTGGCCTGCAGTCACATGTAATGGGGACAGAGAACTCTTACGGGAGAAGTGGATATCGATTGTCCACCACACTGCCAATACACATCAATGGGATAGTGCTGATCTTTACCATGAATGTGCTCACCCACCCATCCCAGGAGATGGGGCCAGAACCAAAAATGGTTTCGACCTGGCTAACCTGCACACGACGCAATAGAGGAAGTGGTGTTTGTTTGACAAGAACCTACTGAAGGACATTCAGCATTTGACACTAAACTGCCACACTGGATCCTTGGAGGTTTTTCACAGTGTCCTAACCAAATACCTTCCTAAACGTGAGCACTTTTGGTGTAAGGGCATGGTTGCTCGATCACAGCTAGCAGCGCTTAACCATAATGCAAACAACCTTGACTATTCATGAATTATTATGAATTATTAGGGAAAGCAGACAAACACTAGCTTTTATCGCGTTTATACTTACAAGTACGCGTACCTTCCCCACTGCCTTTGAGTGTTTCACCCTGACTACGAGCACGGTACAACGCAATGTATTGGATTAAAGCACGGATTTCGGGCTCTTTCCACTGAGAATCAATATTTTTTTAGGGGAAATTAAAGCGTACATCGATATTAAAATGTAACTAAACTACAGATATTTTACAAGGGGCAAAATATGGAAAGGATTGATTTCATGATCCATGCATACTCACCGGAGATTCCAAATCTGATTGAAACAAGGTTTTCCTCGACGTTGAAGCAACCACTCTGGATTTTGGAGGTTTTTCCGGTGTTTCACCACTTGTTGGTGCATGCCCGCGCTTTGATCTGTTGCTCAGTATCAGATCTATGCCAAATAAAACGAAACTCGAGTCAGAATTACTGTTTGGAGGAAACACGATCAAAGGTTAGCGCTATGTGTACATTGAGTCCACGAAAAATGTCACACTTTGCGCCTTTTTTTGACATCGTAGTCACTGTGCGTCTTGAGTTTAAACTCAAAATATCTCAAAGAAAACTTCGGGGGCAACTGGATGCACCCGTATAAATCAAGAGACAAGTTATCACACTGTAAGCGGGAGTGTAAATTAGGACCAAAAGTTAAAAGGAATTTTGAGAAAAGTCTTCTTGGAAATATCTCATGTAAAAAGATGTGAACAAATTATCACCGTTCGAAGAGTTGTTCAAGGGCAAAAATGGACAATAAAAATCAACTCAATTTAATATTTCTTCACAGTCATGTGGACTAACATTAAACAAAGCCACGGAGCGGATTCGAAAGTAAAACATACATGTTGTAATGATCCATACTCTTTAATGACAGATACCTTCCTATGAATACAAATCCTAGTAGAGACAATTCCTTAACCAAAGATTCCGAAATAACAATACCGCCAAGATACAAGATGTAATTCCGAAATGTTACACTACTTTCTACATTTCTTCTGTCACATGTCAAGCAAAACTAAATCATTCGTGTTACACTAGTTTGCGGTCCGAGCTTACTTCCGATTACAACAATTCAATCAGTCTCGAAAAAAAGGAGAATTACTGCCACCTTCTGCACCTTTAGAATATTTTTCATGGTCACCTCGTATACGCTGAGGAACGAATGTTATTGGTCGACATTTCACACGTGACAGCTGTTCGTGGGGGTATTGGTGCGGCTCACAACAAGCCAAGCCAAGACAGGAATTTTTGAAAATGGCAGAGAGAAAAATGAAAGCTAACTGTCATGTCCAAGTGCAGCTGAGACCAGAGCCAACTATTGACAAGGACAAAAATGCCATAGCCATTCTCATGAACCCTTGTAAGGGATGGTTTCACATTGGTTACATTGCCATTTTCAATTAAAAATGAGGAAACTGTTCATGTAACTGTCCAGCACATAATCGCCAGAGTTTTTTTTTGAAAAATGGGGTAGAACCCTTTAATTTCAATGGTAAGAAAGGAAAAGTGGGAAGCGTATGTTATGACAAGGTGCCACAGTGCTAAGTGTCATTGTATTAAGAGTGGCGTAAGTATGTCTTACGACTAGTTTCTATTTGTATCTGTAACAACAACGTTAATGTTACTTTAAGTTATTAACTATTCATAAGTAGTAAATCTACAAACAAATTTTTGGCATTGTACATGTATATTGAAATGCTTTGCTGAGTCTTACAACAACTTAACTTTTTAACTTTTAGAATGTTCTTATCTAAATAGCTCAGAACTGTATGCTTAAAAAAGCTACCCTGGGTAGTGGGAAAAACACTGACATTGTTTCAGCATTGTTTCAGTGCAAACACTGGTTGAATAACATTATGAACAATTCAGGAAGCAAATCTACCCCGAGATGACCAGTGTTCAGAAACCGGAAACTGTAACAGAAACCGTACCAGAGACAAAGAAACACAAGCTGAAGCAAGGTAAGCTATTTTTTCTTTTAAGCCGTATATTTCCCTTACAAATCTTTAAATTTCTACTCTTGCGTAATATAGCACAGTACAGAATGAGATACTCATATATCGAGCTTGGGCAAATATTAGCTTCCTCATTTGATAGTTGACGGTAAGAATATTGCGGCTTTGACGGTTAACGGTTAAATTTTTGGCCATTTGACAGTTGACGGTTAACCCCATTGAGACCCTCTTAGCAGTTGACAAGGACTCGACTCTGAAGCGTTTCAGGTAACTTTCTCGGTATCTCGGTATTATTGGCGGACCGATAAATGCCAATATTTTTCCTGTAAACCGGATGTATTCGGTTGTGGACGCGGCCGGTCATTGGTTAGTTACGGTTGACATAACTTCGGAAATGACGCAAAGGCTAATATGAAGCCTTCTTCCGCAAGAAAATTAGCATTTGGACAGTTTTATACCCGACACAGCTGTTGGTGATACAAAAATTATAAAGAGCTCGTTTTTCGCTCAAACCTGCCTAATCTGACACTGGTTTAGCCTAGTCGTAATATTTATCTTCCACGACAAACGTCGCATTATTTGTGGTCATCAGTTTTTCCATTATCACTTTTAGTAACAGGAAAGATCAACCCTGCCCTTGTGATTCATATTGCCGCACTTATGGGTTAAAAACGCAAAACGAATTTGCATTTAAGTCCTAATATTCCTGAGAGCACTCGTGCAGTAGTAGTAGTAGGAAGTGCGAAAGCGGTATGGGCTTCATTGGTGAATGTAGGGAAACGTTGACGGAAAATTTCATGGAGTTTAACGCAGCACCATACACCGAACATTATGCAGAAGCACAAACAGTTACAGAGCAGTTTACATTTTTTTTCTCTGAGATTTAATAGACCATTTGAGCCCACGGCTTTGTTTTTTTTTTTTCCCGTATGTATGATATGTAATGGAGCAATTATAGTTATAATTGATTACCATTGTCAAGAAAAAAACGGAGTAGACTTCGTCTAGGAGTTTCTTAAAGTTTTGCTTCCATAACGAATAACAAAATTACAAAATTTTTGTAATTAGATTTAGGGTAATCTTCCCTGATGAGCTCATTTAGCTCTTGGGGCAAACATGATGTAAATGTTTAAAAATGGAAAAAGAATAGCCAGGAGATGTCATAAGTTCTATGGAAAAAGGTTTGCCTCTGACTCTTGATATTTTTCAACGGACGTTTCGTGATATGAAAGCGAAGGTCGTTATCATACGCTATTTAAAGTAACGTAACGCGAATATTGTTTGCTCCTTTGACTTTGCTAAAAAGAGCAAACAATATTCCGTCAACGAATAAAGGAAGACGAGAAGAAACGCAACGAGTGAAAGCCGTTCTGCGAGATGACAGCTATTCCTTGTCCTTTATTCAAAACTGAGAGAGGGCGTTAACCAAACAACCCGCCGATAACAACTTCCATGGATAGGTCGCATTTTGAAACAACAAAAAGTCAAAGTAGCTTACAAACTACAACTCACTATCATCAGCCTTTTCCCGCGCCCCAAAGAGCTAGACAATTCTGACCGCTAGAAATCAGGCCTTAGTGTACCGTGGCAAAATCAATTGCACACAGTGTAATTTTGTGTACTATGGCCAAACAAAAAGATCATTAAAGACCCGAATTGCAGAGCACAAAAAGGCAGTGGCAGGTTTTGACCAAAACTCCAAAGTTGCAAGCCATGTCCACCATTTCAGCCACATCATGAACTTTGAAAATGGTTTCGAAGCTAATTACCACGAGCGACTTTTTCTCGAAGCCTGCCACTCTACTTTGGACCCGAACGCTGGGAACGATCATATCGTACTTCCAGAAGCCTACAAAGTCATCGCGCGAGCATGAATTGCATGGTCATGATTCGCGCTACGTTACTTTAAATAGTGTACGATAACGAACTTCGCTTTCATATCACTGATGAAGACTTAAGAATTTGACGAAACGTCTGTTGAAAAATATCAAGAGTCAGAGGTAAACCTTTTTCCATAGAACCTATGATGTAAATATGTTTAAATAAAAAAAATTAGTAATGCCACGGCCAGTCAGACAATTTACATTTGCTAATTGCAGTCTTAATGTTTGAGACAGGTCGGAAAGTTGTTTCGGTTTGATTGGCTAACGAAAGCCTCAAATCTATTAGTAAAAAATCTGCTTGTGACTGCAGGCGGGTAATTAACTAGATTCGGTCGCATTTAACATCATTTAGGAAATGACTCAGCAAGTAACGTCAAAGGCTTATATTCGTATTGAAGTTCCGAATTCACAGATAAGAATTGGAACCGCGTTATACCAAAGGCAGGTTTTGTTGATAGCAAACATGGCTACATCTGATTTTATCGCGTGTTTGTCCCGCAAGATAACTGTCGCGTTATTTGCAATCATCGCATTTTCTTTTGTCAAGTTCAGTTACGGTCAGTTTTGTCTTTCGGATGAAGAGTGCGAATCTTTTGCAAGTTGCTGCAGAAAAAGATGCATTTATGCGTCGAATTGTCTTTACCAGTCTTGTTCAAAGAACTCTGATTGTTCAGCTAATCAAGCATGCTGTGATTCATTCTGTGTTAAAGGAAGCAGTTGCCTCGGCCAATTCTGTTCGACAAACCTCGACTGTTCCGAAGATCAAACGTGCTGTAATGATAAATGCGTTCAAGGAAACACTTGCGTTGGTCAAAAATGCATCATAAATTACGACTGTTCCGTCGGTCAGACTTGCTGTACTGGGAAATGCAAAGATGGACTGGGTTGCATCGGTGAACCCTGCTTAGAAGAATACGGTGACTGCCAAGACTTAGAACATTGCTGCAAGGGAACATGTTCAAAGGAAGACTGTGCGACATCGATCGTATTTTGGCCCTACATTATTGTCGCAGTGGCCGCGTTGGTCATTGCTTTAATTATCACCGCCATCATGTTCTTTCGGCAACGGCAAAGACAACTCTTACTGATGGGAGCATCCGTCCCTGCAAATATCCTGGCAAACAGCACCATACCCTCTGCTACAATCTCCGTGACACAATGCAACCCGCTCTACCAGCCACAGGGACCACCGTCCTATCAGCCAACTGAACAACCACCTGCTTACCCAGCAACACCCACAAACCAAGGATTTGGCGGGATGAATACTGCTCCTCAGACGGATCCCTTTGCTTCTGCCGCTGAACGTTAAACTACAGGGTTGGGGTAATTTGATCGAACTATGTGACTCGGCATCAGAAATCTTGATCGAAGATACGAGTAAGAAAACATCTCTCACAGCAGTTTGCAATGAAATTAACCACCGATTTTATTCTTAAAGTTGTTAGCTTAAATTAAAACCAGTGCTACGCTAATTTGCCTTTCATGAATTGGAAAAGACGAGTAAGCAGTTACTTTTTGTATAGCACAGAACAGTTCACCGTTTACATAAAAATGACCGACCACATATTTGATCATCAACCTCGTGACACAATATGGGATATAAATACAAGTTCACACTTGTTAATATCAGCACGTGGAATGTGAAACCGCGTGTGGTGATAACTGACAGACGATTTTCAAAGTACTCACGGCCGCAATTTTCATGAAATCAGGTAATTTTCTTTTTCCTTTGTTGAACTTTTTGGTATTATGTTATTTAGTACAGAACCAACCTTAGTCACTTTCCTTTAGAGAAAACTTGTACCTACAAGACTTTTTGATCAGCAAGTCACAAAAAACATATATCACTAGGGAGCTTAGTAAAGTGTAGAATTAAAAAACAAAAATTAAAGTATACGAGTGACGTTATTAGATATCCCGCGAACGCGCGCGCTGAAGCAGAACGGCACGAAGTTCATCGCAATCGATCAATCAAAAAAACGTTGTGACAAAGCAGTGACGCACACAGCAGTGATGTGGGTCAAGAGGCAAAAATAAATTAACAACCCAAGTAATGCCAATGTGACTTCTGCGGGAACCCAAATCAATACCTTTCGTTCTCTGATAGCGGAAGGGTTATTGCTAACAAAATAAAAGAATCTCCTGCTTATACTGTACTCATAAAACCTCACATTATTTGCCTCGCTTGTTGTTTCGTTTGCCATCGCCGTCAGTGGCATCTAAGGTTTTGATGCGACAACTACTCACACTGTTTACTGTGAATGTGACTTTGGTTTTGGGTCAGTGCCGTCAGGACAATAATCTCTTTGTGTACTCCACTTTTGATTGAACACAAGCCGGGCCTATCGTGATTGGTTAATTTGAGTTAACAATAATTGAAACGACCGGTCCTTAGTAGTGACAGACCTGCAGCTTTCCAAACCTATCCTCACAGGGTATCACTATAATGAAAACAAGAATTTTCTTTGGTTCAGAGAGTTTCGGGGCGAAAACGCATTCAGGGGTGGATATCTCAAAAGTCCTAATAATGTTTCTGGCGTGAAAAGGCAATTGATGCATAAAACGTGATCCGCATACTATGAAAGCTGCAGTTTGAACATTCAAGATAGAATGGGCAAACTCAGTTCTTTCAAGATTTCATTTCTAGAAACGTCCTCCACGGCGGCCATGTTGGAGGACCAAAACAATTAAAGAAATTTGCATAAAAACAACATTTATTCCCCAAAGGAATATCATTCTTTTGTTTCGGTCCTTCAATATGGCCGGCGTGCACATACTCTATACATACTCTGGCAATATACACCCTTTTAATAAGTGTAATATATGCCGTTTTCCGCTAATGACGTCGAACTCGTGCTTTCAAATTTCATTCAGAAATGTACAAAGGCTTAAAACAAGAAAAGAAATGGGAAAAGTTTTAGACCTTTGTACATTTCTGAATAAAATTTGAAAGCATGAGTTCGACGTCATTAGCGGAAAACGGCATATATTACACTTATTAAAAGGGTGTATAGCAAAGCATTGTTGTTCGAGATTTTCTCAATATCCCTGCTATATTTGCGGAAACGTACAAAGAGATTCTTCCGGTACTTAGCTGAATTCGAGCAAATGTCTCAAAGTAAGACTTTGTTGAAAATAAGAAAAAATCCAGAATTTCTCTTATTTTAAGATTTGCTTTTCTTGATATCAGATCGGTTTTGTTCCGAGAATACAAGGCGCAAACTATGTAAAGGATTGATTTCATGATCCATGCATACTCACCAGAGATTCCAACTCTGATTGAAACAAGGTTTTCCTCGACGTTGAAGCAACCACTCTGGATTTTGGAGGTTTTCCCGGTGTTTCACCACTTGTTGGTGCATGCCCGCGCTTTGATCTGTTGCTCAGTATCAGATCTATGCCAAATAAAACGAAAATCGAGTCAGAATTACTGTTTGGAGGAAACACGATCAAAGATTGAGTCCACGAAAAATGTCACACTTTGCGCCTTTTTTTGACATCGTAGTCACTGTGCGTCTTGAGTTTAAACTCAAAATATCTCAAAGAAAACTTCGGGGGCAACTGGATGCACCCGTATAAATCAAGAGACAAGTTATCACACTGTAAGCGGGAGTGTAAATTAGGACCAAAAGTTAAAAGGAATTTTGAGAAAAGTCTTCTTGGAAATATCTCATGTAAAAAGATGTGAAGAAATTATCACCGTTCGAAGAGTTGTTCAAGGGCAAAAATGGACAATAAAAATCAACTCAATTTAATACTTTTTCACAGTCATGTGGACTAACATTAAACAAAGCCACGGAGCGGATTCGAAAGTAAAACATACATGTTGTATTGATCCATACTCTTTAACGACAGATACCTTCCTATGAATACAAATCCTAGTAGAGACAATTCCTTAACCAAAGATTCAATATAATAACAATACCGCCAAGATACAAGATGTAATTCCGAAATGTTACACTACTCTCTACATTTCTTCTGTCACATGTCAAGCAAAACTAAATCATTCGTGTTACACTAGTTTGTGGTCCGAGCTTACTTCCGATTACAACAATTCAATCAGTCTCGAAAAAAGGAGAATTACTGCCACCTTCTGCACCTTTAGAATATTTTTCACGATGACCTCGTATACGCTGAGGAACGAATGTTATTGGTCGACATTTCACACGTGACAGCTGTCCGTGGGGGTATTGGTGCGGCTCACAACAAGCCAAGCCAAGACAGGAATTTTTGAAAATGGCAGAGAGAAAAATGAAAGCTAACTGTCATGTCCAAGTGCAGCTGAGACCAGAGCCAACTAATGAAAAGGACAAAAATGCCATAGCCATTCTCATGAACCCTTGTAAGGGATGGTTTCACGTTGGTTACATTGCCATTTTCAATTGAAAATGAGGAAACTGTTCATGTAACTGTCCAGCACATAATCGCCAGAGTTTGTTTTTTTTTTTTTGAAAAATGGGGTAGAACCCTTTAATTTCAATAGTAAGTGCAGACACGAGAAATCGATTTTTTTCTTTTCTATCATATTTTTCTACAAGTTTTACTATATTTACACTGATGTTATCGGCTCCATTTAATTTGCTGTCATTTGTCATCGCCTAATTGTTGTATCGTGTATTTCGTCACGTTCGTGAGATATTTGTAAATTTGCCTAAATTCCGCATGCAGTAATTAGTCAGTATTTGCTTCGTTATCGCGTCTATTCAATGTACTTAAGTTCTGTTGCCTAATCATATGTAATTGCCTTTGTTCATTTCGTCGATTCATTAGGTATTCGTCTTTCGTATAAAAGTATTGTATTTCCTTTTGTAAGTCAGTTGTTGTACCCGGAGTTGCCGTACAGATCTTGTAAGTACAGTTAATTTTTCAGTCGTGGTTTTTGGCGTTATGAAGTTTAGTTTTTTGGTATCTTGCTTGTAAGTTTGTATTTCTACATTTTCTTTTTTATGGTGAATCGTTAAGTTAAAGTACGAATTTTCAAACTGTACAGGAGTTTAATTACAGTAAGAAATGAAGAGTGAGAAGCGTATGTTATGACAAGGTGCCACAGTGCTAAGTGTCATTGTATTAAGAATGGCGTATTTATGTCTTACGACTAGTTTCTATTTGTATCTGTAACAACAATGTTGATGTTACTTTAAGTTATTAACTATTCATAAGTAGTAAATCTACGAACAAATTTTTGGCATTGTACATGTATATTGAAATGCTTTGCTGAGTCTTACAACAACTTAACTTTTTAACTTTTAGAATGTTCTTATCTAAATAGCTCAGAACTGTATGCTTAAAAAAGCTACCCTGGGTAATGGGAAAAACACCGACATTGTTTCAGAATTCTTTCAGTGCAAACACTGGTTAAATAACATTATGAACAATTCAGGAAGCAAATCTTCCCCGAGATGACCAGTGTTCAGAAACCGGAAACTGTAACAGAAACCGTACCAGAGACAAAGAAACACAACCTGAAGCAAAGTAAGCTATTTTTTTCTTTTAAACCGTGTATATATTTTAAAATTTTGAGAAAAGCCGTTTTTCCCTTACAAATCTTTAAATTTCTACTCTTGCGTAACATAGCACAGTACAGAATGAGATACTCATATATCGAGCTTGGGCTAATATTAGCTTCCTCATTTGATAGTTGACGGTAAGAATATTGCGGCTTTGACGGTTAACGGTTAAATTTTTGGCCATTTGACAGTTGACGGTTAACCCCATTGAGACCCTCTTAGCAGTTGACAAGGACTCGACTCTGAAGCGTTTCAGGTAACTGTCTCGGTATCTCGGTATTATTGGCGGACCGATAAATGCCAATATTTTTCCTGTAACCCGGATGTATTCGGTTGTGGACGCGGCCGGTCATTGGTCAGTTACGGTTGACATAACTTCGGAAATGACGCAAAGGCTAATATGAAGCCTTCTTCCGCAAGAAAATTAGCATTTGTACAGTTTTATACCCGACACAGCTGTTGGTGATACAAAAATTATAAAGAGCTCGTTTTTCGCTCAAACCTGCCTCATCTGACACTGGTTTAGCCTAGTCGTAATATTTATCTTCCACGACAAACGTCGCATTATTTGTGGTCATCAGTTTTTCCATTATCACTTTAGTAACAGGAAAGATCAACCCTGCCCTCGTGATTCATATTGCCGCACTTATGGGTTGAAACGCAAAACGAATTCGCATTTAAGTCCTAATATTCCTGAGAACACTCGTGCAGTAGTAGTAGTAGGAAGTGCGAAAGCGGTATGGGCTTCATTAGTGAATGTAGGGAAACGTTGGAAAATTTCATGACGTTTAACGCAGCACCATACACCGAACATTATGCAGAAGCACAAACAGTTACAGAGCAGTTTACATTTTTTTTCTCTGAGATTTAATAGACCATTTGAGCCCACGGCTTTGGTTTTTTTTCCCGAATGTATGATATGCAATAGAGCAATTATAATTATAATTGATTACCATTGTCAAGAAAAAAACGGAGTAGACTTCGTCTAGGAGTTTCTTAAAGTTTTGCTTCCATAACGAATAACAAAATTACAAAATTTTTGTAATTAGATTTAGGGTAATCCCCCCTGATGAGCTCATTTAGCTCTTGGGGAAAACATGATGTAAATATTTAAAAATGGAACAAGGATAGCCAGGAGATGTCATAAGTTCTATGGAAAAAGGTTTGCCTCTGCGGACTCTTGATATTTTTCAACAGACGTTTCAGCTAATTCTTAAGCCTTCATCAGTGATATGAAAGCGAAAGTCGTTATCATACGCTATTTAAAGTAACGTAACGCGAATATTGTTTGCTCTTTTGACTTTGCTAAAAAGAGCAAACAATATTCCGTCAACGAATAAAGGAAGACGAGAAGAAACGCAATGAGTCAAAGCCGTTCTGCGAGATGACAACTATCCCATGTCCTTTATTCAAAACTGCGAGAGGGCGTTAACCAAACAACCCGCCGATAACAACTTCCATGGATAGGGTCGCATTTTGAAACAAAAAAAGTCAAAGAAGCTTACAAACTACAACTCACTATCATCAGCCTTTTCCCGCGCCCCAAAGAGCTAGACAATCAGGCCTTAGTGTACAAAATCAATTGCACACAGTGTAATTTTGTGTACTATGGCCAAACAGAAAGATCATTAAAGACCCGAATTGCAGAGCACAAAAAAGCAGTGGCAGGTTTTCACCAAGCCATGTCCAACATTTCAGCCACATCATGAACTTTTAAAATGTCAAGATCGTTGGTTTCGAAGCTAATAGCCCATTTCCGAGTTGCTGCATGCCTCAGTTTCAAAGCGAGTCCTGTTGCAAAACCATTCAAATGGAAATGAGTTGCGTCTGCTTATGCAAATCAAACTCATTTCCCTTACAATAGTTGAGCACCAAGACTCACTTCGAAACCTAGACAAACAACAACTCGGAAATGGCCCATTACCACGAGCTACTTTTCCTCGAAGCCTGGCACTCTACTTTGGACCCGAACGCTGGGAACGCTCATATCGTACTTCCAGAAGCCTACAAAGACATCGCGCGAGCATGAATTGCATGGTCATGGTCACGAGCGCAAGCTTCGCGCTTAGTTACTTTAAATAGCGTATGATAACGAACTTCGCTTTCATATCACTGATTAAGGCTTAAGAATTAGCCGAAACGTCTGTTGAAAAATATCAAGAGTCGGAGGCAAACCTTTTTCCATAGAACCTATGATGTAAATATGTTTAAATAAAAAAATTAATAATGCCACGGCCAGTCAGATAATCTACATTTGGTAATTGCGCTCTTAATGTTTCAGACAGGTCGGAAAGTTGTTTCGGTTTGATTGGCTAAGGAAAGCCTGAAATCTATAAGTAAAAAATCTACTTGTGACTGCAGGCGGGTGATTGGCTAGATTCGGTCGCATTTAACATCATTTAGGAAATGACTCAGCAAGTAACGTTAAAGGCTTGTATCCGCATTGAAGTTCCGTATTCACAGATAAGAATTTGGACCGCGTTATACCAAAGGCAGGTTTTGCTGATAGCAAACAGTACAACAGAACTGTTGTTTAGCTCAAGGAATGGCTGCATCTGATTCAATCCCGTGTTTGTCCCGCAAGATAACCGTCGCGTTATTTGCAATCATCGCATTTTCTTTTGTGAAGTTCAGTTATGGTCGGTTTTGTCTTTCTGATGAAGAGTGCGGATCTTTTGAAAGTTGCTGCAGAAAAAGATGCACTTTTGCGTCGAATTGTCTTTACCAGTTTTGTTCCGATAACTCTGATTGTTCAGCTAATCAAGCATGCTGTGGTTCATTCTGTGTTAAAGGAAGCAGTTGCCTCGACCGAAGCTGTTCGACCAACCTCGACTGTTCCGAAGATCAAACGTGCTGTAATTATAAATGCGTTCAAGGAAACAGTTGCGTTGGTCAAAAATGCATCACAAACTACGCCTGTTCCGTCAATCAGACTTGCTGTACTAGGAAATGCAAAGATGGACTGGGTTGCATCGGTGAACCTTGCTCAGGATACGGTGATTGCCAAAGCTTTGAACATTGCTGCAAGGGAACATGTTCAAAGGAACACTGTCTGGGTCAAAGATGTTCGACCAACTTCGCCTGTTCCGTCAATCAGACTTGCTGTACTAGGAAATGCAAAGATGGACTGGGTTGCATCGGTGAACCTTGCTCAGGATACGGTGATTGCCAAAGCTTTGAACATTGCTGCAAGGGAACATGTTCAAAGGAACACTGTCTGGGTCAAAGCTGTTCGTCCAACTTCGCCTGTTCCGAAGATCAAACGTGCTGTAATTATAAATGCGTTCAAGGAAACAGTTGCGTTGGTCAAAAATGCATCACAAACTACGGCTGTTCCAGCTCTGAATATTGCTGCAAGGGAACTTGTTCAAAGGAAGACTGTGTGACATCGATTGATTGGCGGTTCATTATTGTCGCAGTGGCCGCGTTGGTCATTGCTTTAATTATCATCGCCATCATGTTCTTTCGTCGACGGCAAAGACAACTCTTACTCATGGGAGCATCCGTCCCTGCAAATATCCTGACAAACAGCACCATACCCTCTGCTTCAATCTCAGTGACACAATGCAACCCGCTCTACCAGCCACAGGGACCACCGTCCTATCAGCCAACTGAACAACCACCTGCTTACCCAGCAACACAAAACCAAGGATTTGGCGGCATGAATACTGCTCCTCAGACGGATACCTTTGCTTCTGCCGCTGAACGTAAAACTACAGGGTTGGGGTAATTTGATCGAACTGTGTGACTCGGCATCAGATATCTTGATCGAAAATACGAGTAAGAAAACATCTCTCACAGCAGTTTGCAATGAAATTAACCACCGTTTTTATTCTTAAAGTTGTTAGCTTAAATTAAAACCAATCCTACGCTAATTTGCCTTTCATGAATGGGAAAAGACGAGTAAGCAGTTACTTTTTGTATGGCACAGAGCAGTTTACCATTTACATAAAAATGGCCGACCACATATTGATCATCAACTTCATGACACAATATGGGATATAAATACAAGTTCACACTTGTTAATATAAGCACGTGGAATCTGAAATGCGTGTGGTGATAACTGACAGTCGATTTTCAAAGTACTCACGGACCGCAGTTTTCATGAAATGAGGTAATTTTCTTTTTTTTGGTATTATGTTATTTAGTACAGAACCAACCTTAGTCACTTTCCTTTAGAGAAAATTTGTACCTACACGACTTTTTGATCAACAAGTCACAAAAAACATATATCATAAGGGAGCTTAGTAAAGTGTAGAATTAAAAAAAAAAATTAAGTATCCGAGTGACTTTATTAGATATCCCGCGAACGCGCGCGCTGAAGCAGAACGGCACGAAGTTCATCGCAATCGATCAATCAAAAATACGTTGTGACAAAGCAGTGACGCACACAACAGAGATGTGGGTCAAGAGGCAAAAATAAATTAACAACCCAAGTAATGCCAATGTGACTTCTGCGGGAACCCAAATCAATACCTTTCGTTCTCTGATAGCGGAAGGGTCATTGCTAACAAAATAAAAGAATTTCCTGCTTATACTGTACTCATAAAACGTCACATTATTTGCCTCGCTTGTTGTTTCGTTTGCCATCGCCGTCAGGGGCATCTAAGGTTTTGATGCGACAACCACTCACACTGTTTACTGTGAATGTGACTTTGTTTTTGGGTCAGTGCCGTCAGGACAATAATCTCTTTGTGTACTCCACTCTTGATTGAACATAAGCCGGGCCGATCGTGATTGGTTAGTTTGAGTTAACAATAATTGAAACGACCGGTCCTTTGTGGTGACAGACCTGCAGCTTTCCAAACCTATCCTCACAGGGTATCACTATAATGAAAACAAGAATTTTCTTTGGTTCAGAGAGTTTCGGGGCCAAAACGCATACAGGGGTGGATATCTCAAAAGTCCTAATAACGTTTCTGGCGTGAAAAGGCAATTGATGCATAAAACGTGATCCGCATACTCTGAAAGCTGCAGTTTGAACATTCAAGATAGAATGGGCAAAGTTCTTTTAAGATTTCATTTCTAGAAACGTCCTCCACGGCGGCCATGTTGGAGGACCAAAACAATTAAAGAAATTTGCATAAAAATAACATTTATTTCCCAAAGGAATATCATTCTTTTGTTTCGGTCCTCCAATATGGCCGCCGTGCACATACTCTATACATACTCTGGCAATATACACCCTTTTAATAAGTCTAATATATGCCATTTTCCGCTAATGACGTCGAACTCGTGCTTTCAAATTTCATTCAGAAATGTACAAAGGCTTAAAACAAGAAAAGAAATGGGAAAAGTTTTAGACCTTTGTACATTTCTGAATAAAATTTGAAAGCATGAGTTCGACGTCATTAGCGGAAAACGGCATATATTAGACTTATTAAAAGGGAGGGTGTATAGCAAAGCATTGTTGTTAGAGGTTTTCTCAATATCCCTGCCATATTTGCGGAAACGTACAAAGAGATTCTTCCGGTACTTAGCTGAATTCGAGCAAATGTCTCAAAGTAAGACTTTGTTGAAAATAAGAAAAAATCCAGAATTTCTCTTATTTTAAGATTTGCTTTTCTTGATATCAGATCGGTTTTGTTCCGAGAATAGGAACCCCTTTTTTTCTCAATATATAACAATTATTCCATGAGCCCGAGTTGGATATGAAGTGATAAAATAATCAACGAGCGCGTAGCGCGTGTTGGTTATAATCACTTCATATCCAACAAGGGCGAATGGAATAATTGTTTTGGTAAATTCTCAAACCGGGTTTTGCCGCCGATTTTTATTTCCACAATTTTACAAAGCGTCCGGAAAGAGCATCTTGGCGCACTATTTTCCATATGACGTAAAACTTCGACTATTGGCTCATAGTCGGAGTTTTTTAGGTAATCAAAAAGCTAGAAATGCAATCGTCGGAGCTGAAAATTTACTAAAATACCTTGGATTTAAGAATATATTTTGTCAATCCAAGAATTGGAATCGTCTGCTCTCTGACTACTCGGTTCTACGATGAAACATTAGCAGTATTCACATTAGAGGACGGGAAAGTCGTCAGACGGGTAACCCGTCTGACGAGTTTCCCGTCCTAGTGTGAATTCGCGATGAAAAAGTTATCTGACTTACCGACATGAATTCACATTAGGACGAGTTTTTAGGACGGGTTAAGATGCCTAGGTAGAAATTTTGCAAAGGGTGTTTAGATGGCAGGATTTTTTTTTTATTCACGCTTTTGGTAAGCAACACTTTTAGTTAACTGGGAAGCAACGCTCTTTTGGAGTAATAGAAGCTCAGAAAATGTTACAACGAGGTTAAGCGAAATTCTCGATTTCGAAGGCTTCGATTCAATACAAGTAGTAGATTGCAGCGTACAGCGAACCAGTGGAAGGAGGTATGTCTTTGAGTCATCGTTTAGCATTATCAGATGTTTTGAATTCTCTTCAAGAACATATGTTTTCAATTTTATCTCGACAGGTACGTCGGGTGGAATTCCGTCTTACCTCAGGTTCACTGCATTTATTTCGATTTTCATTGGCATATATATGCGAACACTCTCAAGATACACTATTTGAAAAAAAATCACGTTTATTTAATGAAACCAAAATAATATTCTTAATTATATAGTTATTTATCATAAGGGTATAGTAGACTTTAAAAGACGTTGCTAAAAGGGATCAATTAGTACGTAATCACTTATTAGTTTATCCCATAATTCTATCCTTGATTTATTGTGACTCCTTCAAGTCAAAGATACTTGGTGAACCCCTAGCTGGAAGTAAGATAATTATATTGTTAAAATTGTGGCACCTTTATTAAGGGGGTGGCACTTAACTACAGAGGGACAATGGTTGCTAAGGAACCTGTTTAGTCAAAGAGACCTACAAAAAGGTTGCACGGATGGTTCTTTGAAGTAACTCTTTCAATGGAAATCTGACATCACTTCAATAGAGGTGTATGTGGAACTAGTCCCAGTCCTCGGACCATTTCCCGCTATGACCTAAGAGGAAAGCGTAGGGCTACGTAATTATACATATCTTAATGACCCATCAAGACAGTGTAAAAAAAATCCCCAAATTTCATTTTCTAAATCATTTTCTATACCCACAGAGCCCTACATACTTAGCTATGAGCCTTGTGAGGCGGAGCTCTGATTTTCTTATTTTAACTTTTCTTTTTTCACATTCTTTGGACCTTAGAATTAACTAACGTTGTAGCAAACCATGCATCGCCATTGTTAATTAAAGTATTATTATTGTGAATATAGGTTTGTGGTTACCATGTTAATCAGAGTCTGTGAATCCGTTCTGATTCTCTCCGCTTATATTCGGCGATATTCTTTGCCGAGTACACTTCAAAGAACTAACTGGAGGAATCAATTACTCGGTCTAAAACAGAATTTTTTGCTTCGGGTGAAGCTTACGTCGTCATCATCCTCAGTCTCCTCACGATCAAACCCAACCTCAACCCCAGGCTGTCCCTCCTTTGTGTTTCGTTTAGTCTCGCTCGACTGCTCGAGTATTTTTCCGAGACACTTTCTTTAAAGAAACGTGTTTCCTCTCTTCTTCTTGCTTCTCGTACCTGTTCCCAGCCTCCACAAGACTTTTTTTTTCTAAATTTAAAATAAAATGAAAAACACATGGGAAAATGTTTGTAATAATGACGTCATTTATGCGTCTGTTCTCCAACCACCATCATCCGTTCCTTTTCCCCGTATGGAAAATAGGTCCGGAATTGTTGTTCTCCAATAGATCATAGGATTTAGCCATCTTGTAGTCCTACGCAACATATTACCCAGAGGACCCTGGCACGAATGTTATCGCTCAACTTTTCTCTGAATGAGTAGATAGTCAACTAGATTCATGTCACTCACTATTTGGATGGTACAATCTTATCTTGATGATCTGCAATGGACACAGCAAATAACGTGACTTGCCCGGCCACCTTTGTTTACCATAGTTTGGAGGACTGAGCACGGATACACACGATCCCAGAGTTCTCTGGGTAATATGTTGCGTAAGACTACAAGATGGCGCGCGGCGCGATCGAGGTGAACCTGTTATTGAAATGTCCTGTTGAAAACCGCTAAGACAATCTGTATTCATATATTTTTTTAATCTATTTTTTTTTTGGTGGGGTGGGGGGGGGGGGGGGGAAATTGGCTCGTGGTTGACTCGATGTTGACTCGTGACTCGAGGGCGGTTGGCTTCTGTAACGCTACAACTCCTGCAACTGGGATTCAGTTTAGTCACACTATAGCGGCGGCTTAACGGTTTCACCGCTCTTCGTGAGAAAGGAATATAAATCTAGAGTAGCCCTACGCCTTATGCTGGATTTCATTCCGCATCCGAATAATGAAGGTGATTTGTGCAGGATTGGCAAAAACAGGAACCACTAGCCTAGCGAAAGCTTTGCAAGTTCTTGGATACAATGTGTACCACTTCCAGGAGCATTATGATTTTCACTTCCAGCAGTGGCTGGATAGCTTTGAGACGGATCGCCATCCAAACTTTAAAGTGATTTACCAAGGGGTCGACGCCGTTTCCGATGTTCCGCCAGCGTTTTGGTTCTAGGAGATTTTAGCCGGTTAGCCCACCCCGGGGCCCAATCCACGCCCCAGTAGTTCGAAAGGTGGATAACGCTATCTACCGGATAGATCGCTATCCGGCGGATAAGTGTTAACAAAACAAACTACGCTGTCCACTGGATAGTGATTTGTCCAGTGGATAGCGTTATCCACCTTTCGAGCAACCCGGCCCGGGCCATTTCTCTTAGTCACGATCGCAAGCGTTGCGTGAGGCATTCTCGTTAGTTCCCCCCTTTCCGCTTCTCTTGGCAAGGCGGAGCCTTGGCGCGAGAAACGGGTGTCCCATCGTTTCTCGTGCCAAGGCCCCGCCGGCTAAGAGAAGCTAAGAAAAGGGCTATGGGGACGAGAATATGCGTGACGACAACCCAGTATCCCCTTTGAATCAATGATTATCGTTAATTGGCAAGTTCCTTTGAATTTACGATTAGAGTTAATTTAGAACACTAACAGTCTGAAAGGAATTCTGGGAAGTCAGCATTTTTGTTGTAAGAACACAATTATCAGTGTTCGGACAGGACTCGAACCTTCAAATCTTCGCTTTCAATCCTCCCTTCTCACCATTAGACCACCACATCGCTGGTTGAACAAAACTCGATTTTTAAACAATGTAATTCATGCGCTTATTCTACTCCCTGTAGTAAGCCTATATAATTACTCGCTAAAAAATAATTTTAGAAAGTATGCAAAAGGTCGATCACCAAACCTTAACAAAAAGCTGACCATTTAAAATCTGCGTTTAGGCCTAATCACTGATGATCAGTGATATTCTATGCAAGACTCTATTAAATATTTAGCTACACAACTTCTCATCGTCTTCAGTGGTCTAGTGGTAAGTAGCCGTTGCTACAGCGCCGGGTAATTCCGGGTTCAAATCCGGTCCAAATAAGATAATTTTTTTTAATTTGTTCTTTCTGAAATGTCCTGGAAAACAGTGTTCTAAATTAACGACAATGATCAATTCAAAGACTTGACAATTAACTATAATTGTTAATTCAAAGAGGAGATCATGTTGGTGGACATTCGTTCCCAGGATCCTCTCCATTCCTCCCTCGAGACATTACTCCCTCGGGGTGTTTTTTAGTCACGCAAAAGTGGGTTCACCCCTCCTCGACCTCGCGAGAAAGAAAACTTTCATCCTTACGTATAACTTCTTGCACTCAGGCCGGGTATCCCTAAGCCATACGCAAGATTTCATTCAACCTCAGAATAATGAAGGTGATTTGTGCGGGATTAGCAAAAACAGGAACCACTAGCCTAGCGAAAGCTTTGCAAGTTCTTGGATACAAAGTGTACGACTTTAAAGAGCATTATGAATTTCACCTCCAGCAATGGCTGGATAGCTTTGAGACTGATTGCCATCCAAACTTCAAAGAGATTTACCAAGGGGTCGACGCCGTTACCGATGTTCCGCCAGCGTTTTGGTTCGAGGAGATTTCAGCCGATTTCCCAGAAGCCAAAGTTGTCTTAACAGTCCGTGATTCCGAAGACGCTTGGCTAAAAAGCTGGAAAGAACATCTTCAACTGGGTTCAGAATTTTTTATGAGGTTTTATACTAGGCCTCTTTTCATTGTCGTACCTTGGATGAGAAAAGTGAAACGTTTTCTCGACACCTTACACCAAGCGATTTATGGAAGCTTCAATCCTGAGGCTACAGCTCTCTACAGGGTGAAATACCGGCAACACAACGAGAGAGTCCAGGCAGTAATTCCCGCTGAAAAGCTTCTTGTTTTCAATGTGAAACAAGGGTGGAAACCATTGTGCGAATTCCTCGGATGCGACGTACCTTCGACTCCATTTCCGCGAGCAAATGTGGCACATTCTGATACAAAGAAGGGAATATCAGAGTTTGCGAAGACCGAGAGATCCTTAGCCTTCGGTATTTTTTTCGTAGTAGTTCTTCTTACTGCTATTTTTGCTGTTCGTACCATCAGTTAAAAGATTTTTGAAATATTTCTTTATTGAAATCACTGACAATGCCATTTGCATCTTAGTCTTAACGAGGTTTCCAGCGAACGTTAGAGCGTGTTGTTTATTTATGTCACGCAAAACTACATGTCATAATCGTCATTTTAGATCATTTTAGGTCATTTTAGATCATTTTAGGTCCATTTTAGGTCATTCCTTGTTTGAGTAACTACGAATCGTTTGTTACTGGGTTGCCTATGGGCAAACCCAGTCAAGGTCTGCGTTTAGTTTGTTTGTTTTCTTTTTTTTTTTTTTAGTTTTTTTTTTTTTTTTTCCGTGTCGGTAAAAGTCTTGCCTGTCACTCCCCTGGTAAGTGGTGTCTTTGTGGATAGAGCCTTCTGCGAGTATTTTCTTAGGATCGAGAGGGTAGTGGAAATGCGTAGATTTCTCTGGTGGACACAGTAGAATCATTAACTTAGCCTGCAATGGTGTCGAAAGTCATGTAACGCGAATGGCGTTTTAGTAGATCCTTAAACAAAATATACCCTTATGGAGCTCAATAATAGAAAGTCAGTTGGATAAAATAGGCAGGAATCTCAAAAGCGACGAGCACTGGACTTCGAGAACAATCTATCGCCCGTCGAGACGAAATCAAAGTGAGCAGTATTTACCTGAAGTACATGGTAATTTGACACAATTGAGTTTCTTGTCTTCACGCACGCAATCAAATAGGAAGAGGTTTTCGCCTCTAAGAGCAAATATGTTGTTTGTTTCAATAAAATTTTCGCTGGAAAAGGATTCTGTGGTATTTTCTGCCTTTGTGAATTATAATATCATGTTGTGTATTGAATTTTCGAGCTTAAGGTTCAAATGTGATATGGGAGAGGTTTTTTAGTATTGCTCTGTAAGCAGGAAGGGTTCACAGGCCTGTTGGAAGCGTGCTTGAGTTTCAACAAAATGAGGCCGAAAATCAGTGAAAACTTGTGACGCAGATGAATAATAAAGTAGCTGCTATTTCCAAAATGATGGAATTACCTGGTGATAAATAACGTCGTACGCGTCTTGGAGAGTAAATTTTGACTTTGCATAAACAAGAGTTGGGCGATTGTGATCTTTGTTTTGACTTCGCTCATTTCATTGTCAAACTTTATAACACTTGACAGAAAAAGAAACTTACAAAAACCCGGTATCTTGCCATCATTTGACACAGATGCTTCACTGTTTGGCTAGTAAACATGCCGCGGTAACATAATCACGGCGCCCGCTGAATTCCGGCCATGTCACTTTCGATTTTGCAATTTACTTGAACGTAGCAAAAATCTCCCAAAATGTTCGTCGCTGATCGTAACTTTTTATATTCTATAGATCGTTTTCACGTGACGTCATCACCTTCCAAAATCTAAAACTAAAGATCCACCAAAGTTTTTATCCTCATCAGGCATAGGAGGCGGCATATCTATATCTGTTGACAATTTCACAGCTCAATAGCGTGCTTCGTTTGGAAACCAGAGCATTTTGAATTTCCGGATTATGTAGGTGCGTGACACAAACCTACGATCAAGTTTGTTGAAAAATATATACTTATCTCATGATTTTGAGCCCTTTTAGAAGTTAGAGCATTAGGAAAAGTGCTTATGTAAATGATTGTTTTTTTAGTAGTGATAATCAGTCGCCTAGATAGCCAAAGTCAGTTCCAGATGTTTACACTATTTTCCGGCCTGCGAAACATTTCGACGAATATCTGAAGTTTGGGGAAACGCAGAGGCCTAAAACTTGGACAAGTGTCTTATTTCTTTATCTTCTATAAGATAACAATTTCTTAGCGTTTTGCACTGGATAGTTTTTGATTTATTTTTTTATTGCGTGACAGTGAAAACGATCTATATTCAAGGTTCAAAATTAATGTTGTTTTCATGTCGTAAATATTTTATTCTCGATCGACCGTCCGGGAAACTTCCTTCTGCTCTTTCTGAAAACTGTGTATCAATATTTATTTGCTTTTTCATCATCAGCATTTGTTAGCGTTAATAGTATTTTCGGTCAGATGTTTCTGTTTGTTATGAGGGGTTTATTGTTTTGGTCTCCCATCCCAACACTAACCCCGCGAAACAGGGCTTGACTTCAGTGAAGTTTAGTATTACAAAGTTTTCGGATGCTCATAGGGCACACTTGTGGTGAAAAGAAGTTGTGAGGGAACTTGAAAATTATCAACATGTCAGCCCAGAAGCCAACGTTTCTCGCTTCTCTTTTATTTGTTATTCTTCAGAGACTGGAATGCTGTATTTCAATACCACACAATTCAGTGCCTTCTGATTTTCTGTAGCACGTACCACAGGCAAGCCAGTGTATGCTTCACAGAAGCATCTAGTTTGTTTTAAACAAAGTTGTGCAAGGCTACTTTCGTCGCATTAGTGTAATGTCTGTTAAAAGTCAAATGCATTTATAGAAGGAATAATCTTTTAACTATACCTATCGACTAATATCACTAAATTAACCATACATACATACATACATACATACATACATATTTAATTGACCGCTCCCCATAGGGGCTTTTCAGGGCCAATGAAACAATCAACGAAACAACAGAACACAACAACAACAACTGTTAAGAATCCCAACTGGCCGGAGGCAAACCAGTTGGCTATTTACAAGTGCAGCTGAGAAGTTGAACCAGGGACTACCAGGAACAAATTCAACGAGTGGTCAGAGCGGGTCTTGAACCCGCGATCTCCGGATTTCAAGGCAAGCGCCCTAACCACTGGGCCACACTGCCTCCTCTAACTAACAAACATGACTCGAGCAATATTTTGAAAGTTTAATTCACTGAAACTACTCCGCTAGCGCTCCACCTTAAAGGAGCTAGGTCACGCAATTTTAGGCAATTTCAACACTGATCGAATGGTCATAGAATTAACTAAAATATCAAAATAACTGTTCAAAACTATTGAAGAACTCTAACAAAACACAGGGAAGCCAAGAAGGGACATAGATGGACAAAACTGGAGAGGATTGAAATGGATTGGGTAAATTTGAAAAACGTCGGCCCACCTTTTCTCAAACTTATATCAGTCTATATCAAAATGTCATTTACACAGCTGGAAAATCATTCTCAGTTGTTATGTGGCCGTGATTTTGCACATGAAAGACTCTTGCTCTGCAAATTTGACGTTTGGAGCTCATAATTAACAAAATTAAACAAATTTACCTAAAATAGCGTGACCTAGCCCCTTTAACTCTTAGGTCCGTTTCAGCCACCTATATGGCAATATTCTTAGCCCCAACTAACATACTAACTTATGGTATCTGACTAGCTTTTCTTTCTGTAATGATTCGCGTCGTTCGCGATTTACCATCAAACAAAAATGACGGAGGTTGCTGAGACAAACGCGTATATACATTTTCTGGACGAACGTGACTTGTTGACTACAGAGTTAAGCGATTTCAATGACTTATGTTTTGAAACCTGTATCTTGGAAGGAACGAGTTATGTAACCGACAGGATTTTGCACAGAATGGCAAATGGAAGACTATAGTCGATAAGTACGATCTCTCTGACTTTAATAAACGCATTCTCGGTTTCCTTTGCGGGATTACAATGTGATGACTTCATTCTTATATGGTGATAAAGTTGAGTTCTACAACAGTACCAAACATGAAAGGAAAACTTGAGTCAAGTTTCCGATAAAATTTTTCAACCCGTGTTATCGGATTCAAGTGAATTTGCAAAGCACGTATGTTAAATATAGCTGTCTCCTTAAAAAAAATATTTAACACAGTTTCGTGTATGGCACAACCTTGAATGTGGTATCATTGAAAACTAGACAATTAAGCGATTTCAGTTATAGATGTTTGAAACCTGTATCTTGAAAGGATCGAGTTTTATAAGCGACAGAATTTTGTAAACATTGGCAATTCGCAGACTACAGTCAACAAGTAATATATCGCTGAATTGGTTAACGCATTCTTGATTTTCTTCGCGGGATTAAAATATGACGACTTAAATCTTAGATATTCATAAATTAGACAGATATCAAACATGAAAGGAAAACTTGAACAGAGAGTGCGATAAAAATGTATGAACACGTGGTATCGGATGGAAGTCAATTTGCAAAGCACGCATGTTAAATATACCTGCATCTTTCAAAATTATTAAACTCGGTTTCGTACATTGGACAATGTTGAAATTGGTGTCACTGTAAACAAGACAGTTAAGCGATTTGAATGATATATCTTTGCATCTTATCTCTTGAAAGTAACGAGTTTTATAGGCGACAGAATTTTGTACACAATGAAATATCGCGGGACTACAGTCACCAAGTAACATATTCCTGACTTGGTCAACGCGTTCTCGATTTTCTTAGCGGACTTAAACTATGGTGACTTAATCCTATGATCTTCATAAATTAGACAGCTAACGCTTTCAAACAGTACCACACATGACAGGAAAATTGTAATTGACCCCGCGATAAAAAATTTTAAAACCGTAAGATCGGATTGAAGTCAATTTGCAACGCAAGCGTGAAACATAGCTCCCTCTTTCAAAATTATTTAACACGGTTTCCTACATTAGGAAATCGTAAAAGTGGTATCCGAGTGAATTATACAGTTAACCGATTTCCATGATATATGATTACAAACTGCATCTTGACACGGACGAGTTTTGTAAGCGACAGAATTTTGTAGACGGTGAGAAAGTACACACTAAAATGGACAAGTAACGCAATGCAACCAAGGTAAACGTATCTGCATCTGTCAAAATTACTTAACACGGTTTGATAGATTGGAAGTTCTTCAAATTGGTATCACTGTAGACTAGACAGTTAAGCAATTCCAAGGATGTATGTTTGAAAACTGTATCTTTCAGACAATGAATATTATCAGGCCATGAAACTCAATTTTGAAAACGGAGAATGGCATCGTACAGAATTTTCTGCACTTTCCCTCCTCCACGAAACTTCCACGTAACGCGCGCGGTAACATCATCCGCTGGAAACTACTTAATATCATCTAAAAATAACCTAAGAGGGATTTATACGATGGGAATAGGGCCAGTATGAGGGATTACTGTTCTTACCTTCATAATCTCTTGCGAGAAGTTGACTCCGTTGGAAAGTTCACTTGATTTGAATTCTTAAATACACAGTATTAGCGTCTACATAAAATCCGC
>NC_090887.1:4684893-4732393 GCF_036669925.1 Montipora capricornis
GAGTTGCAGATGCTCTTGGTTCATCACCACCATCATCAGAATGTTCACTTGTAACTACGTGAGCATCTCTACGATCCTCGTGTTCATTTTCGTCGAATTCATCGATCGTTGCTTGGCTGCAGCGAATCTCTCTTGTTTGAAGAAGTGTTCTCATCATCATGATGCCTCACTTGAACCTCTTTTTTGATGAAATCGTTTTACGGTGTTCATTTCGCCTGCAACAAAATTAACTTCGTACTATAATAATTTACAAGGCAGTAGACAGAGTTGAGTTAAAAGGTCGAGATCGACTGTCTCAGCACGAAAGAAAATATTAGAGCAAAACTAAATACTTACCGTCCATTAGCTCAGCTTTAGAAGTAAGAAAACAAAAATTCCCCTTGCACCATTCGACAATGGATTACGGAGGAATTGCATGCAGTTGATATATTAAAAGCGAATAATGAGGAAATCGTGCTATCAAGCCGAAATAGTACGTACTGCGTACATACTGTAGTGCGCACTATACAGTACTAGGCACTATAAGCAGCGTACTATAGTACGTACTACAACGGGTGATGCCCGGTAATTTGTGTATCATTTTGAAGGGTGATACCCGGCACTCTCCGTGCGAATCGGGTGAAATCCCGTGCGTGGATCCCCGAGGGTTTTGCCGCGCCAATTGCCACACCACGGAATAATTACCGCTGGACCTCGTGACAGCAGAGCATTAGCAAATCCCGTGGGTAGATCCCCAGGGAGTGTTGCCAAAAAGGCGAAAGCACTCTAATGCCCCTGTCTCCGGGGCAAATTTTTGCTGCAAATCCCCTACCAAGCCCATGGGTTCCCCTGGGTTGCCCGGGGGCAAGTTTTGAGAACTAAAATCTTCAATGGACGCGGTATTTTGCTGGTAGGACTGGGTGATCCGCCACTTATAAAAACAAGCTATAAAATGAGAATCGGGGTCTTCCCTTGTCAAGGAATGGCAGAATTACCCAGAATTATTTTCGGCATAAACGAGGCAACTTGAAAAGCACGAGACTGGACCTCATCAAATGGCTGAAGCGCGGCCAGAAGAAAAAGTGAGAAGAAAATTTGTAGCCAGATACTAAGGAGTAGCCCTGGTGTGTGCTGTTATTTCTAATCTCAAATTTGTTGTAGAAAATTCGCGACAAGTTAGTGCTTTTTTCCCTGTTAGTCTTGTAGCAAAAACTGGTGTTTCGTCAGTTGTTCTTCTCAAAAGAACGGTATAATGTAAGTAAGAGAATACTGAAATTTACATTTGCAGATTACGAAAGGCAAACTCTATATGATCTCTATGCAGTAAGTGCCTTTTAACATTTCTTCATATTAATGCTACAAAGTCTGTTTTCGAAGGATTTTCGTGATACCGCATATAAAAAAAACAACAACTGAGTTTTCTCTCCGTTCTTTTCCGTTCTTATGATATTCTCGGAAATTACATTCTGTTCCTCAATAAACCTAGAACAACCAGTTACGGTCTTAATTCTTTTTCTTACTTCAGTATCAGCTAAGTTATGGAATGCGCTACCTGATTTTATCTGTACCGGAATGAATTAACAGGTTTTAAAATGAGAATCCAGCCCGCATTTTGTATAGCTGCTTTTTTGAAAATCGCTGTTTCTTTAAATATTTCGTGTTTCATTATTTACCCGTACGGGCTATGTATTTTAGCTGTAAATGTAATGTCTGCAAGATATTAGCTATTGTAATTACTCTGAAATTCGAGACGAAATGAACTTTAAGCATGTGTGTATGTTACCTTCAGCAGGGCGCGTGTGTACACTTTGTAATCTGCGACTCCAGTACTTACCATATGTGACTTTTCTCTTGAATATATAAGCCATCGAAATATTTCGCTTAATGTAATGACAAGGGCGGTCTGGAGCTGTGAGTAGGCGTGGGATTTGTCTCATATAATTTAGGGGCCGACATATCCCTCCCTCAATGCCGTTCCGCGAGGCGAGGTCGGTAGCAGAAAGCAGCGAAGGGCCAACTGCGTCCAAAAGCGATCGCACGGGCCGAAATCCCGGGATGACTCGTTTGGTACGACGCTCCAGCGCCACGACTGGAGGTAGTTGTTGAGGCAGTGTGGCCCAGTGGTTAGAGTGCTTGCCTTGAGATCCGGAGATCCCGGGTTCAAGACCCGCTCTGACCACTCGTTGTATTTGATCCTGGTAGTCCCTGGTTCAACTTCCCAGCTGCACTTGTAAATAGCCAACTGGTTTGCCTCCAGCCAGTTGGGATTCTTAACAATTGTTATTGTTGTTGTGTTCTGTTGTTTCGTTGTGTTTCATTGGCCCTGAAAAGCCCCTATGGGGAGCGGTCAATTAAGTATGTATTGTATTGTATTGTATAGGTACTGCATTTTTCTCTCTTGTTCAAACATTCCGTCAGCTCATGCGCAAATGTTCTGGCTCTCCGATACCTACCTTATCAAAAAAAGGTGCTGGTTTTTACAAGGAATTGACATTTCAGTTGATTGTACAGGCATAAACGTAGATGTAAGAACTTTGCAAATTTGTTTTCCTGGAGACACAGGTGAGGGAGGGTTTCGTGCAGAATGGGACGCCTAAAATGCTTTGTTGCAAAGGTGGCGGTTCACGAGTGAAGTTGTATCTCTGGCCTTTCTGTGGACGAATTCCAGGACCTACCGATACAATTAAGGTAAGTTTTGAGAGCTAAAAACTTCAATGGATGCGGTATTTTGCTGGAAGGACTGGGTGGCTTGACACTTACCGAAAAATCTCTGAAATGAGAATCGGGGTCTTCCCTTGTCAAGGAATGGCAAAATTACCCAGAATTGTTTTGGGCATAAACGAGGCAACTTGAAAAGCACGAGACTGGACCTCATCAAATGGCTGAAGCGCGGCCAGAGGAAAAAGTGAGAAGAAAATTTCTAGCCAGATACTAAGGAGTAGCCCTGGTGTCTGCTGTTAATTGTAATATTTGATATTTGAACACATTTTTGTTATAGAAAATTCGCGACAAAGTACTTTCGTCAGTTGTTCTTGTCAAAAGAACGGTATAATGTAAGTAAGAGTATACTTAGATTTACATTGCATTCGCGGTATTACTGTATAAAATCTGACTGTTTTTTAATGATTTTTCTGCTACTGCACATGAAAAACAAATGACTTTTCTCTTTGGTCTTCTTCTTATGATCTTGGCGTAGATTACTTTTCTTGTCTCAATAATCGTAGAACAACAAGTTATGGTCGCAATTCTTTTTTCTTTACTTATCAGTTAAATTTTAGAATGCGCTACCAGTGATTTTATCCGTACGACTGGGGTAACAGGTTTTAAAATAAGAATCCGGGCAGCATTTTGTATAGCCACTTTTATGTTGAATTAATTTTTCTTTAAATATTTTATATTTATTTAGTTATGTATCCGTATATGCTATGTATTTTAGCTGTAAATGTTATGTCACCAAGATATTAGCTCTTGTAGTTACTTTGAAATTTGAGATGAAAGAAAGTTTATGCTATCGTTTGTTTACCTTAAGTTTGTTTGTAATGCTCTGATCCAAAACAGTTCTTCCTAGGACTACATTGACCGGGACGATCGTGGTTCAATTAAATAGGAATCTTAACGATTAAGGCGATCTTTGTATGGGATGAAATTTTATGCGCCGAGTGTTCTTAAAAATACTTTTGAAGTTCGACAGAACAGACAGAGTAAAACTTACTGACGCAGAATTTAAGGGCGTTTAGAGATCTTGTTGCTCTCCTAACCTAAATAGGGTGACAAAATAAACCAGTCTTTCTTTGTAACGGTCAGGACCGAGCTGTTGAGCTTGTTTTGGTTCTTCCTTAGGACGTCGTTTATATTGTACGCGATTCTTCCTTGAGGGTAACTGTCAAGATATATATTCCGAATGTGTGCACCGAGCCGGTGCGTGATAAATCACGCAAGGTTCTAACGTGACATCTCCCTTATCAAGACGGATATGGCAAACTGAAACTAAACAAGGTTCCAAAGCATCATCTAAGTCTGAAGGGGTGGTCCTTAAACTAATACCGACTTGACGATGTCTATATAGTTTCAATAAGAAGCTGAAGTGGACTTCGAATCCCTTGGCTTCTTCTGATGGGTTGGTCAGCTTGTGAAGTCAAATAATAATAATAATAATAATAATAATAATAATAATAATAATAATAATAATTATGATGATGATGACTGTTTATTCACAAATCCATAGGAAAGTGAAGGAGATAAAGGAGATTATCCCTATCTAGTTTATCTCCTGATACCAAAATAAATTAAAAACAATAATTATTTACAACTGTTTAAAGTACTAACTATAAAAATATATAATACGTCACATAATAAAAGAATTTAGGGTTCACAAGAAAAATTTGCAAGGTGACATTTCAGTCTGTTCTTAAAAGTGTTCAAATTTTCCGCCTTAGCAATGCCCTTCGGTAGACTATTCCACTTATCGACTATGCGTATAAGAAAAGAATGTTTAAAACTATTTAAAGTTGTGGATGCAAACTTAAGTTTAAAAGGGTGATTAGCTCTTAAGGGCCTAAGATCATGTGCAAACGTAAAAATGCTGAGGAATCTAGTCCATTAAGACTATTTATTGTCTTATAACACTTGATAGGCCACGAAAATAATCTTCTTTGTTTAAGTGTTGGCCACTTAAGGAGCTTTAGACTTCTTCGTAGGGCATGTCTTGCCCAATACTTCCAAGGGCACATTTGGATGCCCTGCGTTGAACTTTCTCCAAGGTGTTAGAGTCTTTTTTAAGGTGCGGACACCAAACTGGACAGCAGTACGAGAGAATAGGACGTACTAGGCTCTTATAAAGTTTCGAAAACAACTCAGGATTTTTTGTACCCACCGTTCGTCTTATGAATCCAAGCACACTGTTTGCCTTATTTGCGCATTTGTTGGCTTGCATACTCCATGAAAAGTTCCATGATAAGTTATGACAAGTTAAGAGACACAAATATAGGATTAATCACTGATTGTGAAGTGCGTTCGTTGGAGAAATCTCTAGATGAGAGACGATGGATTTAATATATAAACAACGACTATCAAAAATATTAATACGGATAGATGTGAAGCTTGTGGATGGTGGCTAAAAATCTAAAGCTTAGAGTAAAGAGATGATAACGTCTCAAAAACTTAATTTGTGAAAATCTGCATTTTGTTGAAATTGTCAGAAGGATTATTAGTAAGAAATTAGCGCGGTCGATGCAAGTATTGACTAAGGCAGCGCTTACCGGACGCGGTTTCATTTGGTGCAAAATTTGCATTGTTCAATTCAAAATTTAGCACGTAGTGCTGCGCTCGCTTATACCATCGCGACTTGGATTTTCTGGCGAAGACAGTTCCGTATAAACACTTCCAAACCGCATCGATTTTCACGCGGTTTCGAAGTCATGAAACCGTGGCGATGTGAAGCCGCGTTCGTGTAAACGCTGCCTCATACAAACAAGGTAGGCTATCGTACTTTGCGTATATGCAGTATCTATGCACGTATGACGTAACTCAAGATGGCGCTGAAAAAGCAGACGAACGAAACATTGCTAAAGCTCACCCATGCACATGATACCCAAGATTAGAAATTGCCTTCTAATGTCGAACGCAGTTAATAAACAACAAGTCTCGTTATAGTAAGCAAAACAGTCCATCTTTTATGAATTTGAGTCGGGCAACTCTAGTGGAATTGTTTATCTTGATTTTACATTAGTCTACCAAATAATAAGACAATTTGCTCGTCTTCTAGTGAGAAAACACACTAAACTTTCATGGAATGGAACGTCACAATATCCACTAAAAATGTGGAACAACACGAATGAAATACACCAAAGCCCAAAGAATCGTGTATGAACGTACTAAGACAAGATTGAAAAGGACCGCTTAGTCCTGGTATCAGTCAGCCCAGGATCGTCGAGCCTGGCGATCTCAGCTTCGTGCAGGAAAACAACAAGGCGTGGACATGCTCAAGACCAGAGTCGAAACCAGAAGACGCAGTAGAAAAGCGACGGGCCTATCATCGTCATTACTTTAGGACCGGGACCATAACTAAGCTAAGCTCAATAAGTAAGTAAGTAAGTAAGTAAGTGAGCAAGTGAGTAAGTGAGAAAGCGATCAACCCAGCAAGCTCAATGAAAGGTATCCAATGAGTTTTACGCAACTGAGCTTTTGGACGGATGTGCTGAACGCAGTGTTTCCTTCTGAGGCCGAGACATTTCAGAATTCCCTCAAATCCTCCGAAATTGAACCGACGGTTGTTCAAAAGGTTGATAGTTTTAGGCTATCCACCGGGTAAACCACAATTCAACAGAAAAACGTTGTCAAAACCAACTGAGTTATCCGCTGGATAGCGATTTGGCCGGTGAATAGCGCCATACAAGGCCGTCTAACTTTATCCATTGGAGAAGTCAGTGTCCAAAATATAAATATACGTAGTGGTTTAACTTTGTTTTTGGTTTGAAGAGTTCTTTGAAACTGGTTTAATTTTTTTAGAAGACTGCCCATTTTAACATACTTGGATATCTTTCTGTAATTAGTATATGGCGAATTGTGATGTATGTAAAACACTCTTGATGTACATGTACAACCACATGATATATGTATGTCATTCTTATTGTGTAAATAGCACATCTTAATGTTTGTCCCTTTTTAACAAGCGTATAGTATGGTCAAACTGTTTCTTACCGTTGCAGCTATTTCCATTAACATGCACAATAATATTTCACGCGAAAGTTGCGTCATCTTTGTTTTCTTGTCTGGCGCGAAAACATGGAGCAGATCGATTTTGTCATGTGAATGCGGTACGAACTTGCTTATGGAACGGAACTGGTTCCGGAATGAAAGTTATTCCGTAATCATGTCACTAGCCCCAAAGGCCCCCTGTGTTGTTCAAGTAGTTGGCATATTCAAACGACAAAAACAATATTTGTAAAAACCAGGACACATCCTCTATTTGCAAAACTTCTTCTTGCTCTTCTGAAAAAATCTGAAAGCAGACCAGGTGTTTTATTAAAAATATATCCGGTGTAGAACCTAAATATTTACAATGACTAATCACTGGTGCTCGACATGCACCGGAAGGCTGACCAGCTTCTGTTTCATTCTTAAGTCACCTTGCCTATCTCCTCAGTATCTTACTCTTACCATGAGCTTTTTTTACAGAGCTGCTAACTCTGTAACAGCTTGGAATGATGATGAACTTAATCTCTCAATTCCTATCCTCTTGAAGTGATATAGAGTATTTTGGCTTTCTTGTTCCTGAATGCAACTTAAACAGCTTTCTAATAGTTGGCCTTCTCTGTTCCTTTGCCCAGCTCAATCCGAACGTTCCCACTAGCCTCGGTCTCATTCTATATCGCATTCTGCTTCTTAAGGGCAATTGAAATGGTCTAATCCTCGGCCGTGCCCTTGACCGAGAAGCTGTCGGTTTTTGAGGGCTAGTATCCATCCAAGGTAAATCCGGGTTTTTGTCGGGAAGTTCCGTTTGCAAAAGAGATATCTGGTGAGGATTTACTATACTAATTGGCTGGTTACCAATCTCGCTGTTGGGCGAAGCTACAGCTGATTTATGAGTAGCAAGGTTTTGAAGTTGGAACATGTACATAAGACGATTGTTGAGTGCTGCGTCCTTTATCTTCTGCCTCTCTTGTTCTTCTTGCTCAGAATTCACGTTTCCTTAGAAAAAATAATCGAGTTGAAACTGAAACATGAAGTTGAAGCCAAAAGTAGGAAAGTGTGTACCTCTGGTCGCTTAGGAAAATGACAGTGATTTTCTGGCCAATCGCTAAGCAAAGCCATCACAAGGTAACTATGGCGACCCTAAAATGTAAACTTTCTCAATTCCATTTTGTAATAAAAGGTGAAGTCGGCAACGAGCCTAGAAGGCCCATCAGGCCGGCACTTATCTCCGGTTACTGTAGCATGAAGCGACTAGGAGTATTTCTACTTCCCCCTGGATGGGATGCTAGTCCACCACAGGGTTACCCCCCAGCATTAAATTCGCCGGTACCCATTTATGCACCTGGGTGGAGAGAGGCACCGTGAGAGTAAAGTGTCTTGCCCAAGAACACAACACAATGTCCCTGGCCAGGACCCTAACCCGGGCCACTCGATGGAGTCGAGCGCAATAACCATGAGGCCACCGCACCTCCCTACCATTTTGTGATACGGTAGGTTAATTGGTATTGTATTTACAAATTGCATAAGATGTTTATTCTATAATTTTGTCACAAATTACTAATTGGGGAAACACGTGGTGCATCGGATTTTCAAAGACAACTGTACTTCTGTTGACTCTCCCCTCAGTTTTGTAAATTTTTTGATGATGGCTAGCAAAAATGGCGGTGCTTCGGAGTTGAAAAACATTAAAACCAGGTAATAACTGAATGGCAGGGTTCAAATACCAATGCAACTAGTGTAATTGTCTATCTGGTAACAAACTCAAACTCGGCTAGCAATCTTATTGTTAATTAGAATTGGAATACATTTAAATCTTGCTCATCTTCTCCTTCGGAAGAAGGAAGAAGTAACTGTAGAATTCTTTACGTGCTTTTTCCAACTTTTACATTTAGTAGAGATAATGGAAACTTTTCATCTGTAATTAAAAAGAATCGCCTTTAGTAAAAGTTTTGGACTTCATTTAAACGCAAGCCTCTCGTCTCACCTAGCTCTTCTTGTAATATCTTTGTCTGCAGCTTCTCGTCCAACTTGTTGTCTTGATCATTTAAGAGAGGATGTATGATGTTATTAAGAGCGGACACTGCGTCTGGAGGACTATCATCTTGATTATCCGCCTCGGCAAATTTGTTTGAATTAACTGGTTGCGTCACTCGAAAAACGCCGCTATTCGATGGACTGTCATCCATTGGAAGCATGCCAGGGTTGGTTGTGGTCTGCGACAGGAGCAACTGGTTATTATCACTCCCTCCTCCCCCACCAATATGAGGTGGCGTTCCATCGTTGAGATCCTTTAAGTAATCATCTATGGTCATTTTCCCTGAATTTTGGTCGTAAATGTGCAAAAGACCATCGTCGGATGGTTTTAATCTCCCTGTTAATGCATCCTTCAGTCTTTGAGTACAAAAGTAGAGTTTAGATTAGTGCTTACCCACGGAATAGTCATTAACTTCAAATACAGTGTTTAAATTAAGTAGCAAAACTGGCACCTTGGAAGTATTTGGGATCTAGGTTTTTTTGTTTAGGGAAAAGCTCGCTCAAAAGGTAAAAACACTTGCGCCAACTAACAAACTAACGATATATCCACCCAGTCGAACAATTAATTCGGGCTTAAGTTTGAATCAAGAAGCAATGGATCAAGACCAACACAAAACAGTGGAGCAGAAGAACAGAAACACTTAATTTGGGTACATGATCATCTCAGGTTAGGGGGAAAACCTTAAAGAAAAAAAAAACTTTAAAGCAGACTCAAAAACAACCTACCTAGATCCCAGCAACGTAACATGACAGACCACACCAACAATTACAGTTCACCGATGTTGTCATTGAGCCGTTAATCATCAAGTGATTTGATTATCTTGGCGTAATGAATCTTTTTACTGGTCTTCGTGGCCAGGGAAGTCAAACCCAAGAACTTTTTTGACAATCAATTAAGACTTCAATTGCATACTTACTTGCCACTGAGGTAGTCTTCAAAGTCACTTTTGTTCTTGTTTAAAAACTTCCTGAGCATTCGCAGAAGGTAGTGCTTTAGCCTTCTCCGAAAGTAGTGCTTCCGCTTTTGCCTTAGTCTTTGGCACACATCGTTTTGAATCCGAAACAGTCTGCAAATTTTCTTCTTTCTTTTAGCATCGAAATTCTTGAAATTGTTGAGAATTTCTTGCCATCGAAGTTCAAAGCCTTCTGGTTGCTCAACATTTAATTTGTGGTCATCTTTGATGCCAAGATCTTCGTTCAACTGATGTTCTAAACCAGATCCATCCGTTGTATTCCTTCCTACGTTATTCTTCCCTCTGCACATTTTAGCGGTGACATTCTTGCGGTCCGTTTTAAGGTCGGTGTTGTCAGGATTGTCGCAGTCAGCTGATGTATCCTCATCATCGAAAGGATCTTCTATGTCATCATCATCATCATCGTCATTATCATTTTCCTCGGCTTCACCATCTTTTTCATAATCTTCATCATTATCTTCGTCATTATTTCTCTCATTCTCCTTTTCTCCTTGCCTTATCATTTGATTCAATGTGTCTTCATTAACTCCAAGAAGAGATTGAATCTCCAAAGCAAGAGAAGCTTTGTTTGGACCGACGACCCTGTGTAAATCCTTTACAGCCTTTCTTGAAGCAATGACTTTCACATTACGTCTTGGATATGGCATTCGATCGGGAATGTGAACCGCTAACCATTTTCCTCTGCCACCCTTTGGGTGGAATTCTTTGATCTGCATGTTCGTGGTGTCAGTGCCACGGACAGCAGAATCAGGGAAGACCACCACTCTGCTGGGTTCCACCTTACCCGGCCAATTTCTTTTCCTTGCAGTGATTTCCATTTTCAATGATCCTATTGGAAATAAAATGGTGTCTGCTTGCAAAATTGACTGGGACTTAGCCTAGCGATAATTCTCAAATTAAGTGTTGCATTTATTTTAATCCAGATGAAGCCATTTTATTTTCTCGGTGGAGGAGGATTGTGAGTCAATTTTCATTTCAAAAATAATTCTGTAAAATTTATTCTAAGTCATTGAAAGAACCCATAAGGCTGAAGTTATTGGCTACCGAGAAAGAGAAAAGAACTACTCAGCTTCTGAGGGTGCACAACATCAAAGAGAAGGATGCGCGAAATCAGAAACAATCCTTCCATGAAGAAATCTAGAAACTCGAAAGGCATGGTTAGCGAAGAACATCACAGAGAAAATACAAGGTGTTGTGCGTCATTGGTGCTGTTTTTGCTGTCGTTGTTGTTGTCGTAGTAGTCACAGCGTCCCGGTTATGGCGGTTACTGTTTATCGTGAGAGTTTCTTGGTGGTGTGGCCACATTAGAGGATTCTTTTTCTTTTCACAAATCAGCCAAAAATAAGTAAACATCTTGGTGGCTAAATTCCTGGCTTTACCAGTTATAAACTTATGTAGTGGCTTGGTTTGCGATTTGAGTTATATCATCATTTTGATTGGGTTTATTGTTAATGACGTAGTTCAAATCCCATTAACTGTTTACTGGTCAAAGCTATTACGCTAAAAGGTTGGAAAAAGAACTGAACTTTCGTAAGATTATCCCCTTTTTTTTTACATTGATTGTGGATTTTAGCGGTTGAGTCTTTTACAATATTAAGTAAGGTTGCGATTCATGTAGGCCAAAAGAGTCAAGGGTCAGTAGCAAACAGATATACTGAGAAACGTCCCTTTCCTTTTAAGTTAACTATAACCATTCGTTTTGCGAAAATAGCCAAATAATTCATCTCGGGTTTGCATAACTGTCTTGAATTCTTCTAACCTTTGTCGCGTTGAGATTTGGCTATGCAAACATGTACGGGAAAAGGGCTTCCAATGATTTTATAAAATACCTTCCTCTAGAGCGTGAAGTGGCAACCATTGAAACCACGTTTACATACGCTCTCGTGCACACGCACCTATTTACCAATGAGAGCACACGTACTATCTGAGTTATTTTATAAAAAGTCTTAGCGAGCACAACTTTTTGTTTTAGCTTCCGTTTAATGCAAGGAATTTGGTACTGTGGGACGTCAAAGGAGGATGAGGTAAGAGAACTGATCCCCATTCTCCATCATAGTTTTTTAAAATCTATTTTTAGCTTCGCAAGTTATTTTAAGTTCTCCTTCCCAATCAATACAACTGGCCAATCAGGTGCCTCTCTAAAAATAGCTGGGACCTAAAAACTATCATTGGAAAGGTGATCAGTTAACTTACTTCGTCCTCTCTTGAGGACGTACTGTATGGAAGCAATTAAAGGACACCGTGCTAGCAACACAGGAAAAACCAAGCTTCATATAACTCCCATGTGCTTGTTTAGGGGTGACAAAGAGGAAAATGCCAGGACGGGCACTCGGGATACATGAATCTAGGTAAAGTTTGTTCAGATGACACAGAGGTTTGTTTCCCAGTGGGTACGCTTGATCACAAGAGACTGAAAAACGACATTGTGTGTGTAGTGGCTCCTCTACACACACAATGCCATGTTGTTGTGCTACCATGGGTTTCTATGACGTCGTGTAGTTGCGTGTGTCAAAGAGAAACTGAATTTTATCACAACCCTTAACCATAATTTGGCCGTGGCCCATCAGTTTACTCTATCATCTAAATTTAGAATACGTGTCCAGCCAAATTATGCCCAATCAGATTGGGCTTGATGACCACAACGCCAAAAAGCCGCACGAGGGAATGCTCGTGCTTTATGCAAAATCATGGATCGTGCAAAGAACACAATACTGCCACGTTTTTTTTTCCCGCCGAAACAGTCGAGCAGTAGCCGTCCTAAAAATAGATAATAGAGACCTCACGCAACAGGACGGGCGGAGGAGGACGGTAACTCGTTGTCGCATAAGGCCTAGGTCTGTGTGTTTCTCAGGTGCCGTAGTTCAAATGCCAAAATCTCCATGTGTCGAACCTAATGCAAATGAATGAAAAGCTAGCTACTGTTTTTGCCAGTTTGCATTAAATCAGGTAACAACAACAACAACACAACTGGGCCTTGTACTCCTTAATCAGACTTTGGCAGTATCCTCCACAAAAGCAAGCCAAAAAAAAACAAACAGTTTTCTGGCACATACATTTTACTTATTCGAAAAGGAAAAATGATGATTTATAAAAGAAATAAAGGAAGAAACATATCGAAAACTGATGGGCCGCATTCCATCGCAAATCGAGACTTCTTGGTTATGGACTTCCGATTTTGTCAAATTTATATATCCAGACCATAGCTCCTGACAAGAGCGGATGATGTAAAAGAACGGATCACCATGCCCCATCATTTAGTTTCGCAAAGCTATTTTAAGTTCTCGTTCCCAATGCTGCCTAACTTTAAACTTTCCTTACGTCATTACAACTGGCCAATCAGGTGGCTCTCTAAAAATAGCTGTGTACCTAAAATTATATTTCAAAAAAATTATCATTGCAAGAGGCCCATTTATGGGGGATCCGTTCTCTTACCTCATCTCTCTTCGTCCTGAACATTGTTCCCCTTCGTCTCTTTACTTTCTCTTGGTGCTATAGAAATGAGGCAAAGGTTAATACCAAGCTTTTGCCTGTCTTATATTCAATGTCTTTTTATTTTATCACTTAATTGTTTTGGAAGACACAGTTTCCTTCTTCTTTATCTTACTCCTATTGATTCCTTGCAAATTTCTTGTCGTGACCCCTGGTTTCTCTGGGTATTCTGGGTATTCTGTCTGCAGCAGATCGACCAATCCTGGATTCACTACGCTTACTTGTTGATTCCCAATAGTGCCCAGCTTACCGCCGGAGTGAGACCAGTGCATAATTAATTCGGGGCTTCCAATGGCGTTGATTTTTGCCCATTGTCGTTCCATATCTCTCTCTGCTTGAGCGCCTGCCCTTAGTTCATCCGCTAATCCCCCATCTGCGCATAAAAGGTTGAGCTATCATTAATATAAATGTTGATTAATAATTAATTACTCAAGAAACTTTAATTAAGAGTAACGATGAATATTCATAAGAAGTTGTTATAATTATAGTGTAACAATGAAATAGTAATGATAAACATACAGACCTTTTACATAGTACATAATCGAGTGAAGATGCCCAACTAATGACGAACTGTTGGTTCGTTATTAGGGGGAAGTACCTAAGGGGAACTAACGGAAAGAATCAACAAGCTGAACCCACACATTGCGTCGAGTCGAGTACTCTCTTCATTGCGCCAGCCTGGCCCTCCCAATTTTCTCTCATAATAACACCATTTACGGGACACGAACAGTGAGCCCAAGAGAAAATGAGGGGACAGAGAGGGATGCGCAGGACGTTGGCCGGGCAATGTCATGTCCACGAAAGTTATTTTTAGACGAGCGGAAGTCTTTGTTCTAGTGGAAGTCTGTCTTCCCAGACGTCCGCATGCAGTCTTGCCTCGCTCACAGGTTCTTAGTGAAAAGAGAAAATGGCGGCGCACGTGGAAGGCTGATGAATATTTATTTTCTTTCAAACATTAGACCGAGGTTGGCCTGCATGCGGACGTCCCGGAAGACAGACTTCCGCTAGAAAAAAGACTTCCGCTCGTCTAGAAATAACTTTCGTGGACATGACATATCCCAAGGGCTGGACCGGGAGCCTCCCTCTCTGTCCCCTCATTTTCTCTTGGTGAGCCTCAATATGGTCTGAAAGCTCAGTGAATCGCATGGTCATAGGTTCGAATCTCATTCAGTGCCAGATTCCTTTTCAGGCTTCTTCGCATCTGCCTAAAGTTGATTCCTTAACCGCAGTGCACATTTGAAATACAGTAAAAACCCCATGAATAAGAACCAATTTTTAAAGAACCTGTTAGCCTAAAATTTGTCAGTTGGAGCCCGTCTAAACAAAAGCCTTTTGACCCTAAAATTTGAAACAGGTTCGCATTTTCTAAAATCTAACAATATATAGGCTCGATTACCAACCGCTGTTTCGGGAAATGAGTCAGCGCTCACTCCCGCAATCACGGCTGGACGCGTGAGGTGAGCCAATGTTAATCTCCGCCAATCAGAAACTCGCCTGCACAAATCGGTCCAGCATAAATTTCACTTTTTGGTTGCGACGGTGTTCTTTGACCCGGCCTGTTCGAGCTTTACAATGCTTTCAAATTAGAAAACATCCACGATTTCGACAACAGGAAGTGTTCGAGAAGCTGGAGAATGGGGATTGTATCGTTTTATACCACCTGAGTTCGGAAACTTCAATTAATTTTCTAGTTGGCGCCAACGTCAAAAATACGGCTTTCAAATCCTTGCTATTGCAATTTTTTTCTCAGACGTCGATAATGTAAGAGCAAGTAAAATTCCTCAAGATCGATTGGAATTACTTCTGAGTTTATTGGCGGTAAAACAAGGGGGCCGATGAGGTCGACTTACATGTAGAGCTGAAGCGGCACGAAGATTTTGTTGATGATTCGCCGGTTGAATTCAAACTCACATTGATCATTTAACCACAAACTCAGGCTCGTATCATCTAGAAACTTAGCACAGACGGTTTAATGTTTTGGGATGTCTAAGGGTACTTCCCCGCAACTATTAACTTCGCATAAATTATATACGAATTTACGTCACAGACACAATCTATCGCTCACGCGTCCAGCCGTCTCTTCTCGGGGAGGATACCCGAACTCAAGTGAGCGATGGAAATCGAGCCTAACAAAATAAGACACTTTGGCAAATAAGGTTAATTGATTTATGTTCTGAAGATTCATGTGATCTTTCGATTTTACTTTATTATAGTCATTTTTATGTGACCTTTTTAATTCTGTATTTAATTTTTATTCAAATGGAATAAGGCTGAATACCACTAACCTCTGCTATCTACAACGTGATTTTTTTCTTCAAAAAATAAGAACCTATTTAAAAACCTAGATAGCCTAAATTTCTGTTAATTACCATTTATGTAAGAACCTGTTTAGGTTAAATTTTAAAATGGAAAGTTCTTAATTGAGGGATGTTACTGTAGGCAACAAAAGACGCATAACTTAAAATTACAACCATTTGACAAATTGTGTTTCACAGAAAAGGTTTGTGGAGAAAAGAGAGAGCCGTAATTTATGGCAAAAGTTGTTGTTCTTCTACAAATTCTATTGATTTAAGCCAACCCTTTTTGAGGTGTTACATGCTCACTGGTATCTATACACTCTTTCTATCTTATATTATGATTTATTTATGTTACCTTCTTGACTGCTCAACGGTTGCTTGGCTGCCTTTCTCAACAACCGGTCATCCTCAAACTGATTCTTGATATCATCCGAAGACAACTGTCGCGATCCACCGTTTGGCAACACAAATAAGCCCAGGTCACTTTTCGAAGTTGGTCGAATCAGTAGCGCCTTCTCGGGTCCGCTGTTATATGGCTTAAAACGATGACGACGGTATTTTGTAAGTTCTTTACGATGTGGGAACCGAAGTGGAAACCGGGGCATTAAGGTCATCTTCTTAGGGTTACTGCGCATGACGGGTGAGACTTCATATTCGTCATGTGCCATGCCATCGTGTTCGTCTTTGACGTCATCCGCGCGAAACGGCTTTGGGCGTATATCACTTGTTGTTTCCTCTTGAACGTCGTAGAATCCCGGAGGATTTTGCTCGCCAGGCCAATGATATGTCTTCTGTTCTGGCGTATAGGCTTTGACGTAATCATCGTAATACCTTGCTCTTTCTAACATTTGGGCAGAGGGTGGTTCTTTGGGAACTTTAACAGTGTAGGATATACTCATCCGTGACTTTGTTGCTCTAGAGTCTGTTGCCTTTTCGATTTGCTTCCCTTCATAAATCAACCGGAACGAAATAAGTAGCATTTTAGAGGAGACTCTGATTCCACAAATTTCTTGGCGGCAACGGAATACGAAATTGCAACATGCTGCTGTTAAATCTTCGTGAACTGGACTCCCAACAATTTGTAGATCGATTTCTTTCAAAGATGGAGATCATGCAAAAAAATGTGTTTTATCCTTAGGGAAATAAATTTCACTAAATGAATCGAAATTTTGGTGGTATTGAAAGGTTGAATTCTTCCTCTTTTCATACCTTGCTTTAAAGTGCCTGTGAAATAAAAGGACTCAGTTTTTTATAACACGACCTTTTCAAAATGAATGTTTATCGTCATAATACGATGTCCAGCTGCTCATAGAATCAAAATTGATGACGTCTCAAATAGTTTTAGTATAGAGATAAATAACAAAATCAATAATAATATCTTGGAAACTACTGGAGTGATATGTTATTCAAACTTGTTTCAGTTGATGTGAACTGAAAATAAAAGTCGGGTAAGTTTATATGTCGAACCAACTGCTTCAAATCTAAGGGATTTATTGCAGAGTGGGACTTTTCATTGCTGATGCCAATTTTAATGTTCATCTCTGTAATATCCCCGATATTGTGTGTGAATGCAGAAAATATCCATGGCCACCCCACAGTGCGGGTGGGGGTGGATGGCTAACTTCCAAAGGGGTGGGGTATTTGAACACAGCAATCCCTCTGTACGAGCAGTATTGTACCCTGGTCCCAGAGGTTTCTCTTGAGCCGCGAGAGGGCCGCGAAGAGGGAAAGTCGAGACGCGAAGCGGCGAGAAGTACAAAACCTCTGGTTACCTTGGACTTGAATCTCACTTTCATGCAGACTCCAGCTGTCAAACGCGTCAAATTGATAATTACAAAGGAGACCAATGGCAACGTAGCGATCACGCGTCTCCTCGGTATTTTTAATTACCAGTCAAACGAACCAATAATAGTGATTTGCGTGTTTGTAAAACATACCAACCAATCCGAGCCTGAGGGGCAGATCCTGACCCTGGCGTCCGCATGAAAGTGAGATTCAAGTCTAAGGTAACTACAGGTTTTTCTCTTCTCGCCGCTTCGGGACTCGTCTTCACCGCCCCGCGGCTCTCTCTCGGCTCAAGAAAAGCCTCTGGGACCAGGGAAGTAGTACTGATATTATTTTCTGGAACATTTTTGATTTTGTTGCTTATCTTTATACTTAAGATATTCGTGACGTTATGAAGATTGAAACAAAATAATTGAACGAATAAAAGATACTTCAAAAACGCAAACGCCATTCTTCGTGATTTCCAAATCAGCCAATATTATTTTTCTTCACTTAAATCGCAAATGCTTTGTCTGTCTCGTGTCTCATGTTGCAAGAGTGTTCCGTTGTTACGTCAAGACAGTCGTCATCGTCGTTTACATCAGTAATCACCACAAAGAAATGCACAGAATAAAAGAAGAGCAAGAAAGTTATTGCCAAGAATGAGTGATTCTTATCCAAAAACACGTTTACTCCATTAAACCTTTTGGAGTGAGGTTTCAACAATTTCATAGTAGAACATCTAAGGCTTCCATGAACACTATAGGCCGGTTAGTCAATTAGTCTTTAGCGGATGGTTCAAGTGCCCCTGTGATAAAAAAAAAATCACTTCCTTTTTTGTCAGATTTTGAACGTGTGTTTACTTAACACCTGGCTGGCAAAATTTTGAGCTTTGATTTTTATCCAAAGGCCTTTTTTACTTTGAGTGTAAGTTTCACGGTCCGCCATTACTCACGTTCAAAACTGACCGATTGGACCTCAGAGGGTTGGATCCAGGGAAAAGTGGGGTCAAAGGCTCGCTAGTTTGAATGCATTTATTATATATGAAAAACGCGAGTTTAAAAGTCTGAAAGCCCAAAACTCCCCTGCTGCATATTATCAAGGCTTAAAACTTTGGTCGCTTAGTGTTTAGTTAACATAGTTTTAAAATCCAAAGCAATATATAATAATTGATTTTTTGGTCACAGGGGCACTTTCAGACATAAAGAGAAACTATGAAAGGAGTCGCTGTACTTTTGTTTGAATTACTCCAAGCAACAGCAATAATCCAAGATAACTTTGAACAGCCATAGCAAAACAAAGGCAGAACTCGGAATTTCGGAATTTTTCCGATGCTTATGAAAGTGTCTGAGGATCTTAAGAACGAACACGTCAAACAAATTTGAGGACAGATTACTGTTATTAACTTCTTACTATCCGAGCCCGAGGGTCGTACTGGGGAATATTGGCCCGAGGTCGTGGCAGTATGGACCGAGCGCAGCAAGGTCCGTACAAAAACGACCGAGGGCCAATATTCCCCAGTACGGCTCGAACTAGCTCGGTTAGTAAGTAGTTTATTATATGGCTTTTTAATTACTTTTTGCTTTGTTTTTGCAAACCCGTAATCGGCCCGTGGGCATTTCAGTCACAATTAGCCAATCAGAGCGCGCGTTATATTGGCTACAAACACCAGCCATATAATAAGGTCTTTTATTGCACAAGTACACAAATGCACGTTAGTAGATGCACGCCCAGTTTTGATGCCCAATACGAAGTCTTCCGTAAAGTCTCAGCATTTGCTACCTATTTCCTTAAGCGTTTGACTCCCAGGAGTAATTAGCATGTAAATTCTCCTCACAATTTCAATGAAAAGTCAGTGAAACATGTATTTAAAATGAAGATAATTATCAGCTTAAAAGGTGTGATCTTGATATAACACCAAATTCTCATGGCTACCCAACAAAGGAATCTATGATACTAGTTAGGAGAATGAATGCTTCGAACTTGGGAATAAAAGGATCAAATAAGGTGAGTAAAGTTAGTTTTTTGGGGGTTAGAGTAAATGCAGATGTTTATCTCTGCTTGAGGGGCAGAGCTTAGAGGGCACTTTGTGAAGAGCAAGGGGACATTTTGTGACGCTTATTGAAATCAGCGTGCATCTAATTACGCACATTTCTGTACATATCTGAAATGGAAGACCTTAGACAGCAAGGACCAGAACCAGGTTGCTGACCAGCGGTTTTCGTTGAAACAATGGTTTGCTGGGGGTGCTCAGTCTCGCGGGCTCAGAAAACCTGGTTGTGGTCATTTTTTTTAAGGTTTTTCATCTGAAATAGAGTGTTTCCACATGACGTCACGGCGGCCATTTTGGAGGAGTGAAACAAAGAAAGAGCGGCCATGTTTGAGGAGTGAAATATTCTTTTGGGAATTAAACGCCATTTTTATGCAAATTATTCCTTTTGTTTTAGTACGCAAATATTGCTGCTAGTCACATGAGCGAAAACACTATCATCACAGAGTTCTACATGCAAACCAACAGATGCATTCAATTGGGCCACTTTCAAAAATGCCATAATATTCTTTGTTTGGCCTCCAAAATTTTGCATTAGCATTATTTCCAGTTTCTCTTGGGACTTAAATGGTTCATAGAAAAATTTTGGAGGTGACAAACAAAGAGTATTTTTGAAAGTTGCCTGTATGTCCGCCTTATCACGCGCCTAAACACAAATAGAGATGGTTTGCAAGCAATTTCTAGAGGCACAGACAATGATGCAATGTACAATTGCAGGTGGACAAACAAAAGGAGCTATGAGAGATCTTTTGTTTTCGTCGACCAACATGGTGGCGATGACGTAAAGTGAAAACGACCTGTAAGTAAAACGTTATGACAGCTATGAATGATCACCATTCACAACTTTATCTTACCAGTATCCTCCACCATTTTACTGGCATTATCCTCTGTCAGATCTGCTTTGGAACTCAGCGCCTCAACCTTTTTGGCTTGACTTTCAATGGCGTTGTCTGCATCTTCCCCGAGTTTGGCAACTAAGTTGGCTGTGTACATGATAAAAGAAATGCTTAAATCAGCGTGGCCAGTTGCGTTGTTTGGGCTAAAAATTGCTGGCACTTAAATTCTTACAGCGTAAATATCGTGACATTCTAGGCAAAAATCATGATTTTTTACAGCCGAAATGCCGCCTTGTATGGGTGCTAATGGCCATCGGAAAGCACACCATAAATCAAGCAGGCCCTGTAGAAAATATTTTTATACATGCTCCAAGCGTTAGTATAACGGCTTTATCCCTATTTCCTAATCACCTTTTTGTTCAAATTGGCTCTGGGCTGTGTCTCCCACGGCATCAACCTCTTTACTTGCTTTTTCAAATTTGTCTTCCTGCTCTTTTGTATCTAATTGCTTTCCTTTCTCTTCAATGGCTTTTTCCATGGCGTTGCTTTCTTCTTCAACTTTCTCGTTTTGTTGTGCTATTGCGTTGGCCATGTCATCTGCTTTGCGCTCGACTTCGTCAGCTTCGAAATTAAAAGAAAAAGGGGTAACAAACGTATGATGAGGCAAGTAAAACAGTTCTGCGGCTCACTCCCACCATGGTGACTGACGAACCACCAAGTGTATTTCCCAACAAGCAAAGTAGCAAGTTGCCTCCCGACACAAAAAAGCAAGGAAGTCGTTTAAACAAACTTTGTGGCACGACGTTAAAGAATTTTCTCTAAAAAGCATGTCAGAGGTAAGCTATTTCAAAAAGCATCTCGATCCCGGGGGAGGGGGGGAGGGGATCTCGATTAGCTGACACGCTGACTTATACGGAATTGATGATGAAAAAGCACTGAATTTGCTTGTGATTAGCAAAGTGCTTGGACCCAGGTCAACAATGTAGACCGAATGTGATGATAAATGTACGACATGATGATCGAAACTGTTGAGATCACCATAGATAAATTCCTTTTCGGGACGGTCTCTCATCTTTCGTTATCTTTTTCGTTCCGTTTCCAGTCCACTTCAAGAATTTCATCATCTTCTATCGCAAGTGACAAGCCGGTAGAAGAGTTGAATGCCTTGAAGTGCAGATGACGGCGATACTTATGTTGTCTACGATTTGGGAACAAAATTGGAAGTTTGATGTGAAGAACACTTTCCTTTTACCATTTAATGTTCAATTTCTCTTAAATGACATTGCCTTTGCGAAAATAACTATTTTTCTATTTCTGATAATTTAGCACTTATAATTGAGTTAATGAGTTGATAAATTTTGCCCATAATAAGTGCTAACAAAAATCCCATTTCTACGAATCACGCTTTCATTAGAGTGGTTTTCAATTGAGTGTCGAAAGTAATTAGCGAATTGCTTTGGTTTATGATTACTTCACTCTGTGATTGGTTCAAAGTTCTCGCGCCATTTTTTCAACCGATCAGAAGTGAAACCAAAAGCAATAGTGGCTCGCGCGAGCCATTTTGCCTCGCTTTGTGTCGGCCACGTGTAATTACTTCGAGTTTTGATTGGTTTACTGGATTGTCTCCGTCGTTTTTGATTGACCAAAGTAATTACTTTGGTTTTGGTTTTATGATACTCAATTGAAAATCGCTCTATTTCAGCCATTTAATCATTTAACAGGAACACGTTTTTTAGTTAACCGTTGTTCATCGCCTGAACTGGTGAATTACGATGAAAACCGATATGTCAAATTCTTCCCAAAACAACCCTGTATATCTTATTATTAGGGAGTTAAAGAAACCACGACGGTTACGTCGTCGAAAACGTCACTTCAAAATATAAGTTAATTTTGAGCTATTCTAAATATTTCATGATTATTCCATCTTGTTTATATATATGGTCAAGGAAGGCGTCAGCAATAAAGCGAGCTGAAAAAATGGCCGACAAAAGCCGTTTTGGACCGGAATTGACTGAGGCAGAAATCGATGCCTTAGTCGACAATACTACCCCCGGGAACACAAAAGAAGAGTTGTTGATCCTGGAGTTTTTAATAAAACAATTATTCTACTCGGGCTTGCTGGATATAAAATGATTCATAACCAACTCCTCTCACTTCATATCCGGCGCGCCCTCGCAGAATAATTGTTAATTAGCCTATGATCGGTAAGAATTTCCAGTCTTGTCGGATCATAAGCCGCGGTTTGGACTGCTTTAGTGTTCGTAAGTATGTGAAACGTTGAGAAACTCACGCCCGACGGCGTTTGCAAACAGTAGCTAATAAGGTAACTTGCAGTGAACAGTCACTTGTTGCATGATACTAACTGATTGCGTTCGAGGATACTAGCGACCTACTGATATGTGAAACGATGTGCGTAGATCCTCTCTCCAGATATCTTAAGTGGATTCTGAAATTACCATGTCTCGTCTTTTTCCAAACCATAGTAATTCAAGCCCGCTGAATTTAGTTCAGCAAGGTACTTCTGACGTGTATCGAATTTCATAGTACTAGTCATCAGCAAGTTCTAACAGGTAAAAAGATAATTTTCCAAATCACGACAGATTCTCCAAGACTTGAACTATTTTCTCCTTACTGAGTTCGGTGGTCCCCATATTTACTAAGTTGTCTTAATAAGAACTGTATCTTATTAAATTGAGAGAAACTTATCAAGAGCGTATATGCATGAGAACTTTGGCAATTTAATTCAATCGTACAGGGGGCGAAATACTTAAAGGCACGACACATGTCCAAAATGAATCTGGTATTAAGGAAGTAAACCAGAGAATGAAGCCAGGCCCAATTGCAACTGTCAACATGCGCATAAATAGCAGTATTCGTAAGCTTCGCACACCGCAAACAAGTATCCCCCGCGCGTTTTTCAGTGCAATCTTTCTCAACTCTTTGACCAATTTCTAAGGAATCACTTTAAACTTTCTTTAAAAGAAATCAGGTCCTTTTTTCACGAGTTTTTTTTCGTCATTTGGTTCCGAGGTGATACCTATTGTACCTCACAAAAAACCCTTGATTTCCACCAGTCACGTCCTTTGAAGAACAAACAACGTAAGTGAGACTGCACTTAGGAAAACGGATTCTGTTGAAGTGCACGACTTAATTATACACTCTCAAAAGGTCCCATTTGACCCAGGTGACTTTGAGTCTACAGGAATCGAGTGCTTCGCATCGAACTTTCTTAGAGAATCATTGGAATTGGCTATTGGTTGAACTGCGTGTTATCTCACGATTCAGGCTAACATTGGTTACGATTGGACCATCAAAACTTCAAAACACCGATGAGCGTTAAATGATATTTCTAAAGGAATTGAATTCAAATGTCTAGGGAGAAGAAATTGTAAAATTGTCTTACCTGAAATGGCACTTCCCAAAATAAGGTAGAGTATCAAGGAAACCCAAATCCTAGTCATAATGACTTTTTTTGTAAAATCAAAGGAAGCGGGATTTCACGGCATGCTAATATCGGCAAAAATTCTACATTTCACTGTCCTTCACATCGCAAAACGGGAGACAAAATCTCTAAAAGATCGAACAGTATCCAAAATCAGGGTTGAGCGAAGTTTTTCCTGTCAATGAAGAGAGCAGTGATTGGCTTTCAAACCAGGTTCATATTAAATATTAATGAGGCTAACCTTGCAGGTGATCTAATCTAATCGAGATTGAGTTTTCAACTAGCCGTGTAAGGAATGTTATTTTAAAACGATAGGAGGCTAGACAAATTAAATGGTGTGTTTGTTGGCCAGAAGACATTGTTTTTTGGGGAAAATGAACGCGCCATAGGTTGATTCACACTGAGCAGTTGACTTTCTTCATGGCTCATATTAATGTTGCTAAAAAAGGGTGACTATATGGGGAACGTTTAGGTCATAAACAAATGGAAGCGGCAGAAAAGGAAAAAGAGAGTTTCAAGAAAGCTAGAACACAAAACACTAACCTTAGTTATTGAGCTAAGAAAGGTAAATAGTTCCAAGCAAAAGGCATCCACAAGGTCCGACAGTGGTCACATGTTTCTTATTGGTAGAAAAACATCCGGCAAGCTACTACTGAATCGAACATAAGAAAGGATCGAATCAAATAAGTGGCATTCTGCTTTTAATTTCCGAACACGTCCATGTAACTTTTTTAAAAAATCTCTTAGTCTTTATGTGCTACAGACACGGTGAAATATATGTAGAACATGGTTGAAAGTTGGTTGAAAGTTATATAAAACACACTTTTTATAGTCTTGACCTTTTTTCGTTCGCTTGCATTTAAAATTGTGCAGGTTTGTAGCGACTACTGTCGCTTTCTTCCATACTAAAATCATTTTTTTTTTGGATCTTTTGGCCATAATTCCATGGGACGCCTTTTTCAGTTTTGCGATTTCTTGTCTCCATGAAACGCAGTTTACAAGGAGAGTCATTTCCTTCGTGCATTGGTCACGTTATGTTATCGAGGACCTTTTGCAGATTTTTGCTTACAACGGATTCCTCTACCTTTTTAGTTCCATTCAAAACGTTTGTAGGCCTTCTGATACTACTTTTAGTATCGTACACTTGAAAATGTTTTGGTGCAATTATGTCAATTATTTTTAAATGCTTCGGACCCTTAGTGTGTGAAAGTTTCACCCGGACTGGACCTTTCGATTTGATCAACTTTCCTTGTCCTTGCACGATCTGTCCATTAACAATTTTGCTTCTTAGTTGAGAGGAATCTTCTATATCTTTGCCGTTCAGTCTTATTAATACGTTTTGCAGTCCATAGCGAATTTTGCTAGATTTGCCTGGAATTGTGTCCTTGGATGCAATTGGGGGTGTAAAGTTTGGCTCCAATGCTGCTTTGTTTTCAACAAATTGGGCCTCCGCTGGGCTCAGCGGAGAGATTTTTAAATTCATATCGTTGCCATGCGGTATATTAGGAGTGGGGGTTGATACTTTAGGTCTCCTGAAATTATCTCCTTGCGGATCCGAGGAAGGATGAGCCATTTGATAGCTTGCCATCGACTGAGCGCTCATTCGTGCTGAGGTCGGCATTGGTAATCTTGGGAATCTAAAGCCACGGCTTGGTCCCATGAAACTTTGCATTGATAGGAAGCTGTTCTGCTGAGGATAACGTGTTGCAAATATATTTCTGTTCGAGGGATTGCCTTCATCGTCGTCATTTCTGTCATCTGGAGATCGCGAATCTGTAGTTTGGTCACCATATGCAGGGGCGTCATTTCGCTCAAATGAACGGCCACCAGCACGCTCATTATATTCTTCTTCGGGCTCATCTGTATCCTCCCCTTCTTCTTCAGAAGGTCCTGTCTCGTCTTGAGAATACGATCGCTCGCGTGAATACTCTGGAGGCCGATCGGATCCATCATTGTATTCTACCTCTCGAGGAGAATCTCCATCCCTTTCATAGTATCTGCTGCCTTCATGTCTCCCTTGTTCATCATCATCATCATCATCACCATCATCTACATCTTGGTCATCTTGCGACCTATCATCATCAGATTTGTCTTTCCCACGATCCAACACTTCACTACGTTCACGGCCATCTTCGTCGACCCACTGAGTGGGTGGTCGATTAAAGTTTTGACTTTCAGCACTCAACAAGGTTGGTGTCATCTGCATTTGAGATGGAAATATAAGTGGTTGCGCTTGCGAAACCTGTGGTATGGAGACTCGAGTTAACTGCATCTGTGGCTGAGCTTGAAGCTGGTATAGGGATCGTGGATCAAGTTGTTGACTATTTAACAGAAATTGTCCGTTAAATTGCGGGGTCGGATCGAAAGACGGATTGATGTATTGTGACTGCAGTAAAGGAACTTGTAACGCTGATTGTAGCACTAGCCCATTGTTCAAGGCGCCATTGGCAGGAGTAGAAGTATACTGTGCCGGAGTCGTCCCTAATTGAGGCTGAGATGCAGGAAAAGCGTTCTGCGACGTAATAGGAACAACCTCGGGGTCTGAGCCTGATTGATAGCTATATAACGGTAGCCAAAGCATATTTGGTCGATCACCCACGGAAAGAGCCTTTGGACTAAGTGGTCGGAAAGGTTGCATTAGCTCTTCTGGTTGAGTTAATTGCGATGATTGAGAAAACGTTAGAGGGTCACGTCTCCTAAAAATTGGAAAGATTTGGTCTCGCGATTCACCATCATCCCGAGGAGGACCGGATAACTCATTTTGAGAGACTGGTACTACGCTGGGTGGAATGTAATCGTTTGAATCGTACGAATGTTGCCCTCTAGTCCTAACAGGCATAGAAATAGGTGACCCAATAGAGCCATACAGTCTTCTGTCTTTATTAGTCAATAGTCTATCGTCATTATCATCTCCATCTAGAGAAATAATATGGAGTCCGGATCTGTGATACCCTATAAATCTCTCCGAATCGCGCCCCATTGAATGTAGTCGTGGACGATGACGATGTCTATGATGACTGGCCTTAACAATTCTAGGAGTTTCGTATTCACTTGGCGAAGAAATATCAGGACTGTCATGGCCTTCAGAAACCACCTCATACGCATCGCTCTTCTTCTCTTCTTCGTGTATTTCAGGTGGACCTTTGTCTTTGCTGGCTGCTTGTTCCTTAAGAGCAGGTCCTTGATAAGTATCTAAGTCGTCGTAACTATCAGTCTTGTGCGCGTCTTTAAATACCTTTCCCTCAGCTGACAGGCTTTTGCCGTGTTTTTCGATATTTGCAAGAGTCTCTCCTTCTCTACTTCGTTTGTGAGTGAAGTCATCGCGAAGAAATATTATTTCTTGCCTTTTTCGGGATTTAAATGTCGTGCTGTTAAAGCCATGAGGCAAAAGAAGGTGACTGTTTCCGGGAGCTGCGAGTGCAGTGGCTATAAATTTCAATAGAAGGAACGAGAATTGAGAAAAAAAAATCCATAACAAACAGATCATTCAACAATAACTCTATAGAAGACCTGAAATAAAGCCTATTGTTTATAGCTCTGGACTCTAACAAACTGTGTTTCAAATGCGCGTGGTTAATCACCTGATAAATAGCAACTTCTGCTAATTTTATTGTTTTCCCTTATAACCCCTTAACGTAAAGTGTTTTTCCAGTGACACCAATTGTTTGAAGGCCAATGTTTTAAGATTAGTGTGCTGATCAACTCATTGAGACAATTAAATATTATTGGAAACACTGTCGCTGTATTGGCGCCATCTTGTACATAAGTGAACGTCTCTTTAGTTAATGGAATAAGAACGTTGGTTTCTGTGGACAAGTGAATTGTGTGGCCCTTTCGAATGCTCCACTTCAAATTTCAAATATCTATTGCAAGTTTTATATTTTCTTTCTCTATAATACAACCAAGACAAGAACGTTTTATCTTACAATTGGATACTAAAAGATCACAACACAAACCTGTCAAAGCTGTAAACAGGACTGGCAGCATCAAAGTCCATGTGGTGGTTCTGGACGCCATATAATTTCATTGAGTTCGTAAAGTTATTTCCCACAACTTGAGAATTACGTTTTTTTGATAAAAACATCCATGTTTTGTTAAAAGAAGAAGAAGAGCGAGTGATAACTTAAATGATGTAATAACAAAATGGTCACGTGATCTAGAGTTCCTGCGAAATGAGTGTCTTGAATGGATTGATTTGGAAACTGAGTTGGATTTATAAGAAACGTCTAAGAAGAGCTAAACATGCACTAGAGCAATGAGAAATAAAATTGGAAAAAAAAATCGAGGATTCCATTGGACGATCTATCCAAGTGGGTCTTGCGAAAATAGCGTTTTACTGTCTTTTTGAGTATGGAAACGTTGGCAAATTCTACCATTATAGTAATATCGTTTGATTTACATAGTTCGTGAAGTGTTTTCTCGTCTAGAGATTACCAACAACCGAAGAAAATCACCTGTTCCATTCAATAGACCGTCCCGACACTGACAACCTGTATTCAGTAAATTTGTGAATTTATTCTCTTCCCGCAGTATAAGTGAACTAACTTATTCATCAGATCCCACGAGACAAAAGTTACACAAACTGCAGCAAAGTGGCGGTAGACAAATCACTCTTCAAACAGCCAAACCAGTCTGGCTTAGACAAAAGCGAAAAGATACTGTGACATCATAAAACGTGAAATATTAATCGGTTAAGATATCAATGTTACCGATATGCCTTGGCTCTAAATGTATCCAACATTGAACGTATTTTCTTTGTGAAATGCAATACCTGTTATTGTTATTATTGCTGGAAAGTTTAGTGTTTCATATCAATTCATATAACTATGGTGGTAAGTTGAAGTATTCATTTTCGATTACCATATATAATTTTCTCTTCACTGACAATGTTTCAAAAGACTCCTTTGGTATTTCAATTCTATTTCGCTGAAGACTACACAATGTTTTACAGCAAGTTACAGAGTGGAGTAACGTTTTAAGATAAGTTGATCATTTTTGCTTCAATGGAATAAATTGGACTTCTGCCATGACTTGTGATTACTGGTAAAATTGTTGATCTGACAGAGGAATCCTCGACGTTGAAAGGGCATTTATACTGTTTCTATTTTGACCCTGGTTGGGGTAGGTTCAAAATAACTAGCTCAAAGGTCTTTCATTTCCAAGCATGTAAATAAACCAAAACAAACGAATGCTTAAAATTTCAAAAATATCGTTAGCGCTTTTAAATATTTTTAATATTTATAGGGGCACATAGAAAAAAGGTTCGGAGCAAACAAGATAAAATATACTGCACTCTTTATTTAGAGCCTTTCGCTGTCAAGAAATCCAATATAGTACAACTTTGATTAATTTTGAAACGTTCACTTTTTAAATACTTTAGGTAGCAAGAAAAACACAGTTCATAAAATGCAGAAAAGAGTACAAATGGCGACGAAGGAAGAACTACTCGGAGAGGACACCAACAGACTCGATCAAGCAGAGTATACATTGCAAAGTATGACAAGTCCAGAAACACATGAAGCAGACAGATTTTTCAATAAACGTCCTTCAAAACAAATAGGCCCACTTAGAGTAGACACTTTGTCTCCAGCTCAGGTTTCCTTCATCCAAACTAGCACCCAATGGCACAAGTACTTTAAGCCATCATCTCCATCACGAATCCCATCAAACATCTTTCCAGATGACCCTGTTCTTTATCCAGGAATGAAATCTTTGAAGGAAAATGAAGGTGAAGCTGAAGGTTTCCCTGAAACAAGACCTGGTGGCTTGGGGAATCAATTTTTTCCAAAACGCCACCGACCAAGTTATGATACTTGGAATTCATACGGATCTGAAAGTGAATCAGAAGAAGGAACCTTTCAACATCAAAAGGATTACGGTGATACTCCATTTATGGACAAAAGCTGGATGAACCCAAAATCGACGGCTGGAGAAAGGACGCCTGAAGAAGGTTACCAGAGTTTTGATGGAAAAACATTAGCTGTGCCAGAACCAAAGCAAGGGGAACTGCCTGAACACCTACACCGTTTTGACAGCCAATCCGAAGATGAAGAAAACTTCAGAGGAGGCGACATTGGTCTAGGAAATCTGAGACACAATAAATTGCCAGAAGATGGTAAAGCTAACCTCCTGGAAAAACTTGACGAGTTTAAGGCAAATAGTGTTATGCCTCAGGAAGACGAAGATAAAGAGTTGTTCGCTGGAGAAAATCAAAAGTCGTTCTCCTTAAGACCTTCGCTTTTAGGCCCCACAGGTAGCCTCGGAACAGCCCTTGCTGAAGAACTTCTCCAAAAGGGTAAAGGAAAATTCAAGCCAATTGAAGACTCTACTGACATCGTCCAAGGTAGACCAGAAGCAAATGAACTGCACGAATTAAGGCTCCTCGCAAGACCAATGCTTGATGAGAGGGCCAGTGAAAGAAATGTAATGTACAAACACCTGGATGATACTAACGGAGACACGAGTCACGTGGTTCTTGTAAGAAGTCATCAACTTAAGGACGGCCCAAAGGATATGCCTTCTGGTGAACATCCTGCAAACACTACGCATAACGAAAAACAAAACTTTCTGAAAAACAAATTGAAGAAAAAGTTAAATGTTCTTTATAGATCAGGGAACAAAAGAAAAAATTTCAAGTTTACTTACAATTGTCAAAAACAGAGGCCTCGCAAACAAAATTATGTTAAGAAAAAAAGTTCTCACTGAGAAAAATAATTTCGATGGAAAGATAACGGCTATCCACCTTTTTGTGCTGAGAGGTTGTCTAAGGAAATCGAGTTGAATATGACTCTATTTGCCTTCAAATATGAAACACGTTTTTATTTATTCCACAGGCGAGTACTTCCCTTGAGTTTGTGTTGCCGGTAAAATCCGTTCTCAGGTTGAATCAGTTTTTGTCTAGGTTAAATTGGTCATCCTTAATTTTAACAATTTGAATACGCACTGTACTCAAATGAATTGAAGAAACTTTTTTTCGGAGCCTAAATTACTTACTTACCGGCTTAATCCTCTTCGTGCGTGTACGCACGTAAGGCTGTTACCAGTGAACGCCATTGTTGCTTGTCCTTCGCTAGTTTTACCACCTCTCCCCAGCTCCACCCTTTCTCCTTCATCTCCCTTTGGTTTTGATTTAGGATTAAGGAGATCTGGTTTCGAGATACCAGCGCCCGGTTGGGTTTGGCTGTCATCCGTCATCATCTCCAGATTCTGGGATCCTTCATTCGTTGCACCATTAACATCTTGTTCTCTGATATTGGTGTCTGAAGCATCAGCTGTTTTACGGGGTTGGGTTGCTATCCCCACGCCCAACCCTCCTCCTTTCTCATTCGGGCTTTGGACGGGCCATAGCTGAGTGGGAGCCTAAAAGCCCAGAGAAAAATTAGGGACAGGTTAGGATTAGTTTTGGTTATTATACATGGATATAAATTTATTATACAAAAGTAACTAAACAAAAGAGTTGTTCGTCGTTGTAGTGTAGTGGTGAAGACTCATGACTATAAATCTGGCCCGGGTTGTTTGAAGCATGGTTAGCGTTAACCAGCGTTAAATACCATGAAAACCTGTAAGTTTCGATTCCTCTTGACCAACGGTTAGCGCTAACCAGGCTTCGACGAACCGGTCCCTGGAGGGTCCGAGTTCGAGTACCGGGAATTGCATAGTACCAGAAACCCATAAGGGTTGAAACGTGTAACGGCCCCTTGTGTGCTGGGAAACAAGCAAGTACCATATTTGGAACAACAAGAGCGAGGGGTTTCCAAATATGGCACTTGGCACTGAAACATTCAACCAATCAGTTCGCACTAAATATTCAGAAGCTGTGAACGCGCGTTACACGTTTCAACCCTTATGGGTTTCTGATAGTACAGTTCTGTTTTCCTTTACTGTGTTGTAATGTTGAGACTAAATGGATAATTGTATGAAGACAGAAACCGATAAGATGACATGAAACATTAAGAAGATGTGTTGAGATGCGTAAGACAGAGCAACCAAAGTAAAATGAAAATCACCAATTTAACCTTGGTAAAAACGGATTCAGCCTGAGACAGGATTTGACCGACAACATTTGTGATCGATCTCACTCCATCTAATAGCAATATTTAACAGCCTTGGGTAAAGCTGAGAATGATAATTGCCTTACCAGAAACTTCAAGAAGCTTCAAGAATGTGAAAAATAGGGCACGAACCGTTACAATCGCCCGTTAGCTTCGCAGTTAAAGATGTCATAGAGGAGGTGAATGAATAGGAAAATTTTAAGTGATAGTTAGGCATAAGCGCTAACAAATTATTTGCCTGGTCGCTTCTCTTTTGGGGCTCCCTCTAAAATTTATCCATTGTCAGGACACCGATGTATTTTAAAATGTTACATTGGAAATGGAAAGAAATTATCTGACAGAGGATAGGAAAGTGGTCGTTGATGGTTACGTTAGTTACACGAGAATGTCAATTCTAGAGTAATCACTTTAGGCAAAGAAAATTAAAGAATTTATAGAGAAAAAGATAATACGCGTGCTTTCTTTCTTGTGACAGGAGCCGCCGTTACATTATCGTTTTGCCCCGCATTTCTTCATTGCCATAAAATTTTCAGAAATATTCACTATTCACAACGCTTTTAATGAATCGCAAAATGAAAACGCTAAAATACTCTATCCAAGGTATTACAACTTACAGAGATATTTGCAAAAGTTTGTGTCGTGGCTTAAATACGGAATTTTTACTTTTAGCAAGTGGAGAAGTGAAAAAGGAATGGGCCCTTCAATTATACAGTGTTCTGCCCTTACAGATGGTCAATATCATTCCGATATCGCATTTTGAAATAGCACCTACGAGGGTGTTATTGTAAGTTGTGTTGTGAATAGATTACGGTTTTCTGGGACTCGACTTGCTGATCAACTAATCAGTTCTGAACTTTGTCGAAAAAAAATGTGGTTGAACTTTAACCAAGTAACTATGGATGTTTTAGGTGTCATGTACCTGTGGGAGGAATGGGAAATAAGTTGCTTAGCGACAGGATTCGAACCTCCGTAACACCGCCCGCCCTACCCATTGAACTTCGAGAACTCCTGGGGAACTACAATACTCGTCAAAAATCTTGAAACACTTCAATGTGCCTGTTTCCCCTTCCCCAATGTTGATTTGGGTATCACAGTGGTATCAATGCTTCAAAACACGCGTGGCTCAACATTGGGGAGGGAGAAGGCACATTTCGGGGGGGGGGGGAACAGTGTGAAGTAGAAATCTCAGGATTTTTCCAGAGAATTCGAGAGAAACGGTGTCTGTTTCAACGATTTGTGACGAGTATTGTAGGTCGTCTATCGAGGTCCTAATCCCTCTTGCCTGTAGGCTTTTCAAAGTCATACCTATTAACTTTCAAATGCAACTATTGAAGTTTGTAGGGCCCGCAGACCAGAGGAACACATTCTCCCTTCGGGGGCTTGATAAATGACCAAGCACACTAGAAGCTCTGTTACGGCTCAATGGACAGAGCCTCCCACCGTTGCTACCGAGGTCATAGGTGCGAATCTTGTCTAGGACTCTGATTTTTCAGCTGTCCTTTCGCCCGTCGCCAAGCAACTAGTTTAGCAAAGATGAAATTATATATGAAATGGATCATATATGAACCGCGGATATGAAATCAAGTGAAGCTATGATCCTCGCAATTGAAAAAATTGCGTTCATAACTGCGAGGATCATAGCTTCACTTGACTTCACTTGATTAGTTTAGCAAAGTAGGCCAATATGCAGGCTGTTATATGTTTGTACTCTTTTGTGTTTAAGGTACCAGGATTAGCATCGCGGAATAGCCATAAAATCACTCAAGCGAAGAACAGGTGGATATGACTGGTTGACATTTCACCTGGCGCAGAAGCATTTTCGACTACTGATAAACAAAGCAATGAAGAGTAAAGATGATTTTGAACATTATCTTCTTGTTGTTATTGTTTAGTTTGAACCTTAATACAGGTGAGTCCTAAGTCGATGTCACTGATTAGCAGTCACTGAATAGTTTATGAAACATTTCAAACAATTCTCAACAGGACATATTCATATTTCTTAAAAATAGCCCTAGCAATTGACGGAGAATCCATTTCTACCATCAAAGGTCAGTCTATTTTGGAAGAAGTGGTCTTTTTCAAGAACCGAAACTTTTATAGAGATTCGCAAAAGAAGTGAAGCAACGAAAAGTTTCATCTTCAGCCGCAGTATTTGCAAATCACTTGATAAACATATGCCATCAATAAAGTACAAGTTTTAGAACTTAAGAGTCAACCCCTAACCGTTTATAAAAGACGTCAAACGGCCTCTATGTTATCCTGCATACCATTGCGAGTTATGACCTTTTGCCTGCCTTAACTATAGAAAACTCCCTTAACTATGACAAACTTGGTTCCCTAACTATTTTCACTAAGCGATCTATTCGAAGAATTTGGAAAGTCGTGCAAAAAAATCTCTTGTTTTGATTTCGAACATGTAGCAATATTAGTACATTTATGTTCACTTCAGTATTCTTCTCTTTAGGAAGCTTTTGGCCAATTCCTCATGGGCCATACTTTCCTTATTATGTCCCAGCCCGATTTGGATTTCCTGGTGGACGAGCTGTCAATTATCTAGCACACGAAACAGAGGCTTTCGGGGATGATCTTAGTTCTCTTATATCTGAACGAACTCGGGATGTTTCCACATTAGGAGACGAGATACAGCATGCAACCGATGCGCAAAGTCAGATTGTGGAAGATATTGGACGAGAGGTGGACGCAGATGAGTCAATGCCTTTTCCAGCGAGAAATGCAGAAGAACCTTACCTCCCAATAGAGGAGGATAGTGACAGTGTCGATGAACCTGCAGAAAAAAGATGAGGATGAGTGGTCCAAACGTTCGTTCTCCTAACTATTACCATGGATTCTTTGTTGAGTATTCATGAGAATTTGGTGTTATATCAAGATCACACCTCTTAAGCTGATTGATAATATCCTTCATTCTCAATACCTGGCTAACTGACATTTCATTGAAATTGTGAGGAGGATAATTTACGTACCGATCACAAACAGATGACGACAACAAGAGCACGGTACGGCTGCGAAATACATACTGGCGTTCTCATAATCACTGTGCCATTATTGCGACTGCTGTATACTAACTGTTCAGGAACTGAATATACATTAAGGAGAAATGAAACAACTTGCGGCGACGTCGTTAAATTGAATGAAAATCAATTCATCGCGACCATTGGTGGTTAGGTGGGGTGAAGTGAGCAAAGAACATGAATAACTATACAATGTATACCATGGTGAAACCACACATTATACAAACTTAATACGCAGCTAATGACTTATTACCCAAGACAGGGCCTAGAAGAGACCCCATAGAAACACCATCAACTTGGTCATAGTAGTTGACCTTAAAGATGAAATGGCTCTTCTTGTTTGGTGGAATTTTCGGTGAATGGGAGAGAGAGTATAATTTACTAATGGAAATCTAGAAAGATTTTATCGAGTGGTACCATCATTTCTAAAAACTCTTCTCGAATTTGCGACCGAGAAGAGTCATTTTGTCCTTAATGGCAACTACTATGACCAAGCTAATGGTTTATAATGGCCGTCTCCCCAATAACAGACTCAGATATACAGTGGGGAAAACTAATTTCGGTTAGTTACTAGGAAAATACTAGTATTTTCCAAGTAAGTCAGTCACTAGGAAAATACTACCTAGATAAAATTGGTGAGAAGATGGTGTTACCTACTTATAACCGTTGCGATGTGTGCTATAGGACATCGTTGGTCCACGTAATAATAAGCTTATGAGCCTCGAAGTCCAGAATGGCTAACGTACCTGATCACAGACGGAGCTCCGTGATCATGTTGAGTTGGGTGGTTGGAGTTATTGACCTGTGACCTTCCATAAACGAGTGGGTGGCAGGTTTCTAAATGGAGGGACTCCTCGAAATCCCTCCTTTAGTTGACATAAAAGAACATTTGATTTGCGAGGTTATAGCCATAAACAAACTCCATGAGTGCATCTGGGCCATTGAGAACGATACCCCTACGGCTTTAATTAAAAGAAGATGCCCTATCACTTTGGTATTATCTTCATTGAATAATGCTGACGATTTTCCTCCTTTTTCAGATAATCTATATCAACCAGAAACGCCTTCATTTTCAGTCATACTATCTGTTGAGGTTGTGACCAGAAAATTGCCTGAACGATAATTTACTTTATATTTCAAAGAACAGCTACAAAACAGTTTTAATTCATCGAACAAGGATTAAAATAAATATATCTGTTAGCTATTGATTAATTAACGCTAATCAAGCAAGGTGAACTTGACGTACGTGGAATTTTATTATAAAAAAGATATCCACCTTCTGTTAATGTTTGTCGTCAACAATGCAGATCGGAGTGTTCTGTCTACATACTTTGAGTGCAGTAAATGGCACAATTTTGAGCGCGGTCTTGAATTCAGCCAGAGCGTTGCGTAACTTCAACTTGTATAGGCATTTCTGTACTGTGTAGGCCACATTTTCTCCTCATTCTTCTTTATATATTTTAATTCTGAAGTCAATTCAACAGACAACCACACTGTAGACATGAATGATGGAAAGGTGTAATGGGCCCGTGAGGAGAATATGATACAAGTTGCTTGGCAACGGGTAACTGCGGGCGAAAGGATAACTGAAAAATCGGAGTCCTTGACAGGAATCGAATAACACCAGTCGGATGCTCTACCCATTCTCTAGTTTCGAATGCACGCATAATACACTTTGTTTTTCCCCCAAATTTTGCATAAAAAGGAGCCCATCTGGAGCGTGCAACTTTCATACAGCGTCTGTGAAACGGCGTTTTCACAAGTAGGTTTATTTTTAGACTAGCCCTTCCCGCGAATTAGGCCAAAAAACAAAGGCAGTTCCGGTTCGGTGACCCTATGACGTCAGCTTAGTTTCTTGTAATTGGTCTTTGGGCTCCTGTGGGAGTCTCATTCGCGGGAAATTCAATCTAAAAATAAATCGTTCTGTGAAAACGCCGTTACACGAACACAGTAGAGTTGTAGGCTCCGGGTCATGGGTTCCTGGCATAAACCATTGTTTTCAAATGCTCTTGGGGACACTGCATATTCCCAGGACCATTTGAAAGCAATAGTGCATGCAAAATTTGAAGGCAAAAAAATTGTATTATGTGGCATTCGAAAATAGAGAATTGAGCAACTAGGATAGGCTTCTAGGGAACTAAGAAGTCGTAGGGTCGATTTCTGTCTAGGACTCTGATATTTCAGTTGTCCTTTCGTTAGTTGCCCGTTGCCAAGCAACTTGTATCATATTTTCTACACGGACCTATTACACCTTTCCATTATTCATGTCTTTGTAAAAAAATGAGGGGCTTGATAACGGGACAGATAAACGACTCACCTCCCTCGGAGTTCTAGTAGCTCAATGGGAAGTGCCTCCAACCTGTGTAACGGAGGTCGTAGGTTCGATTCCCTCACTGGACTCTGATTTTTCAGTTTTCCTTTCGCCAGTTGCCCGTTGGCTAGCAACTTGTATCATAACCACACTGTATCTTCTGCTCAAGGTCTTATCCCAGTTACCTAATTGGTTTCTCAGTACAATGCATCAAACAAAGCGTGAGAAAACTGTTTAAGATCGGCGAACGTATAGTAACATTTGATATTAAAGAGCCCTGTAAAGAAATGATTGGGTTGAATGCAAAGACATTTCGTGAAACTTGAGCGCGAATAGCACGACACTGTAATGACGCCAAGAGTAAGGTGATTTTATGAAAGTATTGTAACATTTCTAATTTTTTTAATGAAGCCAATCTTAATTCAGGTGTCTTTTATCTTATTTCATTGAAATGTTGCAAAAAAAGGTCACAGAAAACTAAAAAAAGTTTGGAAATTGAAAAACTCTGATCGAGTTAAAGGGTTTAAACACACGCCACTTTGGAGATGCTTACAAAACTCACATGATCTAGAGCATGTCTGCAAATTTTCAAATGCAACTACAGATGTTTAATAGGTAAGGCACCCGTGGGAACTGGTTGCTTGGCGATGGACGAGGGGACAGCTAAAAATCAGTGTCCCAGGCAGGATTCAAAACTACGACCTCGGACAGCAACACCGGGAGGATGCTCTCAGTAGCAATTGAGCCACAAAAACATTGAACCCTCTGAAACATAACTATGTTTTGAAAACAGAATTATTACCTTTTCATTTTAAATTAGTTAGGGGCATTGCTAAATTCAAAACCAATTCCGTGTTTAAATTATTACTCTGTTCATCCATACAATAGTAGGGGTAGATTCCTGCGGATTCAAAAAGCAACATTTGATTTGATTTGCGTTAATTGTTGATTTCAGTTTCCCCGATTAGTGCTCCAGCGCTACAACCACGAGACACTTAAATAAAGTTCGCTTCCTTTCCTTTCCTTTTGTCAACAACTGAGGCACTTTGCTTTTCTCGATGTAGCGCTTGAGTACATGTAATTTGCCATCTCCCTCCCTGCGCCAACAAGCTTTTCTAAAGACCCATTCATAAATTGAAGCGAGTCGGGGAAATACAAGTGAAAAGGAAATGTTCTTCTCCATCGATTCTCCACGTTGTTTGAGATGCAGTTGGTCGTGTTCTTTGGCTTTCCAACACCTTGGTGGTAGAGTCATAGCCTCCGAGATCGTAAAAAAGGCTGAAACTTGTAAACGTGAATTGAAAATTCAAGGTACAAGCGTTATGAGTCACATCCATGTTACACGCAGACTTTACCTGAAAGCAAGAAACAGTTTTGTCTCTGCGAGCAATCGGAAAACAGACATTGCCAATCTGCAAAGCTGTTGCGTTCAGCGTGATTGTCGAATCAGTCACCCTCATGATCTTAAGAAGGGAGAGGTGGATAGAGAACTTGGGCAAGGAACATCTGCATTGAGGTTGTTGATATTGAAACTACCGCTGTGGCAAAGGGGCAGACGTCAAGGTCAAAGACAACAGTCAGTTAAATATTGTCTTTTCTTTGTGGGCTGTCCACTTTTTATATGATTTGTGCCAAAATAGCAGCGCCTAATCTGTGACGTTGGTCATTGCTATAGGGTGACTCCGGAATCGTGAGGCAGTAAAATCCACAAGGTTAGCTCCTTCCGTTCGAAGGAACGCAGATCCAGCCCTTAAGTGAAAAGGGAACTGAAGAGCCGGCATTAAGGATAATAATCCCATCGCAATAACAGATCATTGACAGCAAGACTGAACATGATGCTTGTATAGAGGGCCAGCCTGGTCCTGCCATAATTATCGTCAGGCGTTTCTTAAGACCTCAGCAAATGTAAAACATGATCCTTCCTTCTTTGCCTGTGAAAGCAAACCATGACGGTCACAGTGACTATTTAAACCCCTTTAACTTAACAATAAAACTTGGACATAAAAAAGTAAATCTCTTTCATTTTGGCAAGTTCATTCTACACTGTAGAGTGGAACATTATTTGAAATAGTGGTCCAGTCAACGTGATAATTTGAATTCAAGTTTTTTTAAAATATTATTTTTAAACACAGAATGACATAACCAACTTACCCTACTAGGGAATTAGAATTGGAGTTTGTTCCAACGACCAATGCCCCTGCAATAAATAAGGTCGATTTAAAGTGCAGTTTTTTTCTGCAAGCTTCACCTTTTCAGTTTGTAGTTCTCAATTCATGCGCGAAATACCACCAGTTAACACCGGTTCCAAATTAGTGTCTTCATCTAAACGTTTCCTACATTGTGTTTTACATCAAAGCTCCGATAAAAGTGTTTTTAAATCAGAAAGATCTGTCAATCCAGGAGGAAAATAAGATTCTTAGGTTCCCTGAGTCTACTTGTAGTAGTCTATGTGTAACTGAGGTAAATCGTCCTATGTAAAGTATCAGATAATTTGAGGGGTCTAAATTTGGAAATGATCGGCAGGCTCTAGACCCGGTGATACAGCATGCACTGTGTGTTGGGAGAAATAATGGAGGATCGGATCGAAGAGTGACCTACCTTACCCAGGAAGAAAGTTCAAATGGTGAGTGAATCAGATTATCATTGTGTAGATGTTTACGATCGTGTTTTGTTTTGTCCCAAAACATTTCATCTCTCACATGTTCTAATGTATGCTTGGAGATTACGACATTTTGATCAGGCAAACGAAATGGCAGAGCTTTCGAATGGAAATCGCGTATTTCTCGCTTTAGATTAAGTTGAATGCAATTCTTTACCCGAAAGTATCTAAAGCATTTGTGTTCGAGTAAAACTCAGTAAAAGGTCGACTACATTGTTTAGACTATCTCCTCAGAATTTATAAGTGCCCTTGTATTTACATTCCACTTTTTCCATAAACCAAGCCAAGGTTTAACACGAGTCATTCTTCCATTCTACTTAGTAATTTCTCGTGTCTACGATAACAGATTAGTGTCAATATACGGTAATAAATTAGGTTAAAATAACACACTAAATGATTGTGTTTAAGGGTTAAGTATTACTTTCACTTTTCTGAAAGACACCTTGAGCACTGTAAAAAAATCCTAATTAGTTTATTAAAGTCAGGAAGACCGAAGAACCAAGAGCATTTGTTTCATTCTTTCCCAGCGGTGCTAGTAGCATTTATTTTATACCTGGTAGAAGTTTAATTTTGTTTGTTTGCTTGTTTGTTGTAAATTGTACAAAATTGCTCCATGTCTGGATCAACATTGTCCAAGTATCAACTTAAACTGTCGCCAACAACTGAGAGGATACACTAGATTTTGCAGTCAACATATTTAGCCATCCCGCTCGTTGTATTTACTTCTGAAAATCATTCTTGTGAAAAATCGCGAGTACTCTAACTTGATTACTCCCTTAATTACGTGTTCGCTTACTTTCTAAGGAAGCGTCCTCGGCTGTAAAGAGAACCAAGACGCAATTCTACAGGACAGATATTTTATTCACCTTGTCTTCTTAGGGTCAAAGCCATGTGAAGAGACTCCACAAAATCACATCTTGTAATGAATAATTTACTTGGCTTGTTGTCCTTATTGCTGGTGGAATGGCCCCTTTCTGGATCAGGTAAAATGGAAATAAATATCTAAGGTCTGTAAAGTTGCAAGGTTTTTCAAGATCGGCAGCTGTTTTATTTCCTTAGCATTTGCCTTGCTTCAATTTAACTTTTCCCTGAATGCCTCAGGAAGAGAAGAATCAGGGTGTTTGTTGCCATGGAGACAGATGACAATCAAAACAGTCGACTTAGGCTATACTGTATTTAGAAGTTATCAATCCTTACAAAATGCAAAAATTCCTTACTTCCTCCTTAAATCCTTACAAAATACTTCGCTGTAAGACAGATAACAAATACATGAATCTGTACAGATTTAGGGTTTAAACATCAAACTGCTAAGACGCTTTGACCTTTGCAGGAACGCCATCTTTTCAAGGACCATACGATAGACAAATCCATCGAAGTCATCTGAAGGGCAATGACCACTTTGCACCAAATTCATACAACCAATTGATAGCAAGGCGTTCTAGAACCAATTCTTGGATAAAAGCCAATGTCCCCTCAAGGAAACAATATGAAGAGTACTATCATTCTCACATTAACCCAAAGACGGTTGATCTTCAAAGGAAAACATTTAAATTTACCAGAAGAGTTCCTGGTAAATCATATGGAATGAAAAAACAAAGGTGGGAGGATGGGCCATCAAAATGGACGGACTTAAAGAGAGTGCGTCCAGCTATGAGGGATGTGCAAAAATCGCTTAGGCCAAAAGACACTGTTAAAAAGGCAACTCTTTCTTCAAAACCACGTTTGCCAAGGAACCAAGGCGATCAAAAGAAGAAGAAACAATTTATCGTTGCAAATTGGGGAGGATTACCTCTGGGAAATGGCTTGGCACTTGGGTTAGCAGGCACACCCACCGCCAGCTATGGCACCGGTCTAGGCACAGGGCTTGGAACCGGTTACAATACAGATCTTAGCACGGGTCTTACCGGAAGCTATGGCACTGGCCTTGGGACTATGCTTGTTGAAGGTTATGGATCTCAGGGAGAAAATGGAGTTTTAACTAACAGACAGACGTTTGGTACGAATTATGGAGTTTCTAGTAACAGGCAAAGTTCACCAGCCTTGGAAAACCTAGCAGGATTGAATTCATTGACTTCTCAGGCGGGACTTAACTACTTATCAAATCTAGATTCCCTAGGTGGAACAACTGACCTTAATTCTTTAAATTCTATCAGCCAATATCGGAACAGTGATTTGGACATATTGGGTAACAATGCCAATGCAGGTTTAAACGGGCTAAGTTCACTGACGAGTGGTACGGCACATTATCTCGGAAATAATGAGCTGGGAAACTCTTTACATTCCTTACAAGGAAAACTTGCAGGTGGTGGAAACAGGCAGGGAATTGGATGTAAGTACATGTCATAAATGAAATTATTTTGTGAAGGAAAAACACAGATTCTAGTTTCTACGAATTCATTGCATGATTCCTGAAGTGAATGTATAAATCTGAAGTGCGGATAAAGATGAAAGAAAGAAGTGGTCCTCGCACCTATCTGGAAAAATTAAGCAATTTTCTCTTATAGACACCTGAACAATTAAGTACTTCACGGGAGCACATGAGTCCAACAAAATGACCTGGGGCCCGTTTCTCGAAAGTCCCGAAACTTTACGGGCCATTTTCGGGTGTCACAATTCCCTTTGTATCTCAAGAATGGAGAGGATTTAAGTCGTCAAACTTCACAGTCACTTTTCTTTTTGTTACCTTGAAAACATGCTAAAAGATCGGCTTTCCATAACAAGCGGTTTGGCAGCTTCACAAATGGCTTTTCGGGCCCGAAAAGTTTTCGGGATTTTCGAGAAACGGGCCCCTGCTCCCAGCCGGGAGGCTTCGTAGCTCAGTTGGTAGAGCATTGCATCGGCATCGCAGAAGTCATGGGTTTCAATCCCACAGAGGGCCAACTGAATTTTTCAGGTGCTTATTAGAGACAAATGCTTAAATTGTCCACATGAGTGTGAGGATCACTTCTCCCTTCCATTATTATATGATTGTTTCTCTCAACTTTGCCATTCAGCAGCGAAATTGAATTTTGGCAGGCGAATTCCCTCTTGACCAACATGTCCTGTGTTCGAGCAACAGATAGGCACATTGTCAAGTGGATTACAATTGGTGAACCTCAATTTATCTGCGAGAGTTTTCCCGAAGAAAGTCCGTTTTCTGCTCTTTTTGATCTTGCGATTTGATTTACAGGTTACCCAAAGTATTAGTGTTATTAAATTTTCCAAACCATTTTTTTCTGTTATAGCAATGGACCTTGGCATGGACGATCTTCAAGGCAACGGCATGTCCGATAGTTCCCTGCAGCAGATCCTGGGTCAAATTATGAATGGGGTGGGAGGAGATGGTGGCGAAGGAGGGAGAAAGGGGGGTTACATGACGAACAGTAACAGCAATGACGATATGGGAGGAGATGTGGGGAATCTTGACCTTGCGTCTCTTGGGATCAACTTGGGGATGGGAAATGGGGTGGGAAACAGGGTAGGAAACGGAATGGGAAACGGAATGGGAAACGGAATGGGAAACGGAATAGGAAATGGAATGGAAAATGGAGCGGACAACAGTATAGAAGAACTAGGAGGGATGGCAAACAATATGGAACATGGAATAGGAGGAATGGGGAATAATATTGGGCACGAAATGGGAGGCATGGGAAATGGAATAGCAAATGGTATGGCAAATGGAATGGCGAATGGCATGGGGAATGGCATGGAAAGTATGGGAGGAGTAGGCGGGGCTGGATTAGCCATGGGATTGGGAGGGATGGGGGGAATGGGGGAAATGGGATCAATGGGGCCAATGGGTGGAATGGGACATGGTCTAAAGATTGGAGGAATACGCATTGGAGGACATGCTGCCGGGACTATGGGAAGTCACGATGATCCTAATACGGAGGTAAGAGACACCCTATATTTGAACAGTAGTTGCAAATTAAATGGAATCGCAAGCTGCACGAATTTTTGACAGCCCCAGTATCTTAGACAATTGACAATGGGAGATGTGAGCATACCCAGAACTATATAAATTTAGGGAAAAGATTTGATCGGAAATTGGAAAGCCTCATCAAAAGAAAAAATAATTTAGAGAAAAGCTATACTTCATTGACTGTTGGTACCACAGGTGGAAGATGCACAACCTTCTGATTCCCCCGACGAGCAAACATTTCCAGGTCTCATGCACCGACCATTGGCCATTGCTCCCATCGTACCTGGGCAGACGGTGCATGCGCACGCAAGTGACAAACCCAAGCGACCCAAGTATCCAACATTTGACATCTCACCCGCAGATATGGCTCTTAAGGTTCAACTGAAGGCTCACAGAGAACATCAAAAAAAACTTAAGGTAACATATCAACACTGTACCCAAAAATCCGAAACCCATGCATGTAGGGTAGTAGAGTTTATAACGTAGCAAGGTCTCATGGCATACAGAGCATATTTAGAACTTTGGAGACTGATCTTAAGTGATATTAATTATATTTCTCCAAGTGATCAGCCCTATGCCTCTTTAAAGCGATTTTCATGACAAAACATTTGATAAGCGGGTGAAATAACGACTGACAAATGCATGATTGATCATGACAAATGCATGGGATGTATCTTTTAATATTTTTTCGTGTTCAAAGAGTGATTGAAGAAGACTTTTTATGAAGTGTTTTATGACGGTCCTGAGGCTATAATGTCATACTCGAATAAACTGTCCGCAAGTTGAGGAAAGTATTTTGATTTCTCATAACCTGTGTAAGTGATTAAATGGCAGGGCTACTTGCTAATGTTTATCGCTCAATTTCTTTTAGGAATTGAAAATGAAGCTTAAGAGGCTCAGGGAAAAATTACGTAAACTAAAAGTCGATTACAAGTACGCTGACGAAGAGGAAGAAACGGCAAAGTCAGAAATGGAAACACTCAAAGATTTGAAGAAGGCGACAGAGCAAGCCATCCGGGAACTGCAAGTTGAGGCGGCGAAAGCAAACAAAAGAAAAGGTTGGATTAATTGATGTATAATAACTCGGGTTTCATCAAAGTAATTTAGCTCATTTAGTACACGGAGGTACTCAAATGCACTTTCCAAGACAGTGTAATTAAAAGACTTTGCCCGAGCATTTGTGGTACAGCCATGCAGTGGAAATAATGAAATATATATTCAATCAAAATTCACAAATCTCTGCCCCTCACCTTTTGAATGATGCCCTTCCCAGACACTTTGAATGTTGCCCTTCCCGTACACGATAGCTCAAAGTATGTGGTCAGTGCATGTCAATACACCGTTTGCAAATTTTGTGGCTCTTGATCGAAGCCTGTTGCTAACTGATGCTAAGGATCAACTTAACTAATTTCGTTTGTGCTGCATAGCTCCGCTAGCCCTTATGGTTATATTCTAGGCAGCCAGTACTCTCCACTTAAGTATATGTTTTTTTATTGTAATTAATTTTCTATTGTAGGCAAAAGTACAGTAAATTGCTGTTGTTGTCGTTGAAGCAAGTGCGTTCAGTGCAAAATGGAACTTGACCAATAATTAACATGCCTTTTTTTAACCAAGGTGTCAAGAAACTCATTTTCATTCACAACATTCCTGACTCAAACGGACACAGACCTGGGTTTGCAAAACCAAACACCTTAGCGGATCTAGGAACAGATTTGCTTGCCCTTATAGACTCCAACACAAACAAACCAACTTCTGGTCCGGTGCGGGAAGGACCTACTCGTGCCAGGCCGCCAACGCTCATACCGGCTCCTCCGATGACCGAAAGAGCTGAGAAAAAAGGGCCTATGCACGATGATACACAGTCACTGACAGAACTTGAAAAGCAAGCTGAGCAGGAAATAGATTTCACAGACAACGATAAGAAAAAAGGTACACTATCATCTTAATAATCAATTGTTTTCCGTGATATACGCCACATAAATCTCTAACTTTTTCTCTCAATAGTTAAACAGCAACCATTGAATGAGGGATTAAAGATAAAAATTCCAGGTAGGACTCTTTTGCGAAACTCCGTCTACTTACATCATCAAATTAATAATAATCACTTTATTTAAAAGGTTTCAAGGTTATTTTAGCCGAGCACGAGTGCTCTACGAATTGGGGAGACTACAAATCAACTGAAATCAGAACAAATCAAATCAAATGTTGGTTTTTGAGGAGAGGGGAACATCGGAGTACCCGGGGAAAAACCTCTCGAAGCAGAGTAGAGAAACAAATTAATGCAAGAATGTGCCGTGGCGTTACATATTCTTAAATTGAAATTAACAGTTGTTGGCTTTCCGCCGAAAGAAAAGCATGAAACATGAAGAGAATATGTTGCGGGTAGCATTTTCTGCTTTCAATCAATCAATTGATAAATTCATTGACTGATGAAAAATTCAAAAAGATAATCAATCAAACGTCATTGACAGAGGATCGGGAAAAAGAATAGACTTGGATAATTCTGCTCGCAAGAATCTCTTATTTTGCTCGAGTTCTGTTCGGTATCCCAAGAAATGTCTGCTTTTCGGGCCGTATGTATTTTCCTAAATATGGAAGGGAGCTAGGGCAAACTTTTAATACTAATTAGTCATTCATTATGCAAAGCGTAATAACTATAACACTCTATTATATTAGTGGAGACTGTGAAAATTTTCAAGGTTTTTTCCATTGGTTTTGCATTTGGTAGTCATGCTTTCTCACCAATTTTATTCATATCATTACTATAACTGATTTCCTGTTATTCTGCTCCAAGTCCGCTCAAAACTCCCTAGATCTGCTGATAGAATGCTCTCCCCAAAAATGTTTTATTTAGATTGAGATTCAGCTGACAAAATATTTATCCAGAGATCACCGACAGATTTAATGATATGGAAATAGCTGGAACAAAACGTTTTATTCCCAAAGGGTCTAAGTTGGGTACAACATTAGTTAGCCGATTAGCTCTATTACAAATTAAAGTGATAGTTTTTCAGAAGCATTGGCCGTTGTCTCGCTTAACATTCCTGAAAATGGTTTGTTTGTACACTTCGTTCAGCGACTTAAAAATGATACGTGTTTTCACAAGACTAAATGAGAATGTAGTAGTAGTAGTAGTAGTAGTAGTTGTTGTTGTTGTTGTTGTTGTTGTTGTTGTAGTAGCAGTCCCATTCTCTAAAAGATGCTCTTCCACGGAGTCGTGTACTATAAGTAGTAGTATCGTTACAAATATACAAAGTATACAAAAGAGAAAGTTATTACAACATGTGTGAGCTTGTAGCCTGCTTAGCCTCAGATGATTCCATTAAACAGCACCACTGTAACGGAAACTCTTTTTCAGGGCCCCAGTGTATTTTCTGAGCCCCGAAGGTTGCGTCTATGGACTGCAATTATTTTGACAAATTTCTCCACTAAATATTCTGGTAGTCGGTGTTTTGTTTGTTTTTTTTTCTTTTGCTGTTTTGAACATTGAAGTTTTCCTTTATGACTTATCTGCAGCTCTTTCTCTTTATTTGGGGATCGGAGTACAGGGGACACTTTGCGACGTCAGTTGTCCGTATTCCCAGAAGCCAGTGATGTTGAAGTTGACTAGAGGGGCAAGAGGACATCTAATTGCCTTCATCTCTTGACTTATCTACGAGAACGAAATTTCGATGTTGTGGTTTAATCTATGCCTGGGCCACACCAGTATTTCCAGGAGAAAGGAAAGGAAGGGAGAGAAACTTTATTTTAGTATCTGGTTGCTCCAGCGCTAGATCGCTATTTGGGGACACTGAAAAGTGAATTAACAATTAACGTAAATCAAGTCAAATGTTGGTTTTTAGGGATAGGGGAAACCGGAGTACTCGGAGAAAATCTCTCGGTGCAGAGAAGAGAACCCACAAACTAAACCCACATTTGAAGCCCAGTCTGCGAATCGCACCCGGGCCACATTGATGGCAGACGAGTGCTCTCGCCACTGCGCCATCCCTGC